>NC_133619.1:366850154-367150154 GCF_048593235.1 Sminthopsis crassicaudata | reverse complement strand
CCAATGGACTTCTGGGGATCCATGAACTTGGATCAGAAAAAACAATTACATCTTTATTTTCACAAATCTCTAAATGGTATTTAACATTTCTTTTAGTCATGAATATCAGCAATAATTATGCTTATGGAGAAGAGGACCATAAACTTCACCAGATTAGACAGTCAAAGGGTTCTACTTTGTTTTTCTAACACAAAAAAGTTATGAATACCTACTTTTCTTAAGGCCTTCTATATTATCAAAGTCAGTAAATCTAACTAAGTCGGGATTGCATTAGGTGAACTCTCAGGGTCCTCTTTAGGCTTAGCCCTAGGACATAATAAAAACTGTAATACCCTTCAAGGTAGAAATAAATCACTTTCTCAAATTCTCTATGAATTCTATAAATGGTTAAGGATTATTAAAAAAAAAAATCTCACCTTGGTGAGAAGATTTAGCACTAGTCCCCTTTCCAAATTTACTACTTTGTTCTCTTCTCTACTACATATCCTCAACACTTATTTAACCAGTTTATAATACATCATTTTTGTCCACAAGGAGACTAGGTGACTAAGCCCTAATAGCCTTGTTAATCAGAATGAAGGGACAGGCCAGGGTCAAGAAAGCCCAATGCACATCAAACAAAAGGAATAATCAGAAATCAGGGTCAAGTTATTAAGGGAAGAGGCAGGGGAAAAAAAAAAAAGAGGATCTAGGATAAGCAAAAAAGACAAACAGCTTCCCTGGAGGAAGAAGTAGTAAATAAGTATATCAGGGTGGTCTAAATTACTGTACTGAGAAAAAATAGTCTAGAAAGAAAAGAAGGGGTACTTAAGATTTGAAATGAATTCTCAGACAAGAGACAGACATGATTTGACATTAAAGAGGAATGACATTAAAGAGAATGGAAAGACTAATTCAGATTCGTGGAAAGTGCAGGGACTCAGAGCTTTTAGCAATTAGTAAACTAATTATCTTAAAAAGTAAACAGGCTTTATATAAAGAAGCCAGTTCGATGGTATGTGATGCTGTCCTCCAATGTATCATCTTTTCTTCATCTTTTTTTGATTCCTTCCCTCCCACTACTCCTTTTTGCACATAGTTGTTTTCTGTCAGAAAATGTTGGCCCAAAGACACAGATGCTCCTTGTTTATTACAGCTGGAGGGTGCTTCCTCCTCCTCCTCCTGGAGTGTGTGGACTGCAGTCAGAAGCTAAAACAATTACAGAGACAAAGTGGAAATGAAAAAAAAATACAGTAATCTAATTCCTCTACTCTTCTCTTCTAAATGATCTGTCTAACTAAGACAGAAATGAAACACATTAATAAAAAGGAGTTTGGTGAGGCAGGCAAAATTTACCGTCTCCACTCTGGGACCTGTTTAAATATTGGGAAGGTCAAAAATAGCCAATTATCATCCTCCCTTTCCTTGGTGTCAGGTCAATAACTCAATCTTTCATGCTGTACCAAAATTTAACTTCAACATCACTCACTCTTTTAACACCCTCCTCCCCCCTTCTTCTGCATCCAAAAGGGCCTCATTACCACATTCATCTTACTTCACCTTCAACTGTTCTTTCAATACTTACCCATGTCCACATTTTCCCTAGGCTGAAAAAGTCAATAAATAAATATTATTTTTCTTGTCTTAATATCTTGTTTTTGCACCACAATAATTTTTCAAAATATACTTCTAACACTATCAAACTCTCTACTGCAACAAAGAAAAACAGGTAAATAATACTGATCAAGAACAGTGTCCGACAGAGGATGCAGCAATCTACAACAGGAGGTTCCCCATAACGAGAAGAAAAAATGTAATTCACTATGTTTTCCAGAAAAAAAAATTAAACATCTACTAAATACACTTTGGAGAGTTTGGGAGAGAGACAGCAACATATAAGATCTTCAACCAGCAATAATCAACCTAACTATCCTTCTTATGCAAATTTCCCCTGGAACATCCTCAAGTCAGCTGAGTATACTTGCTCCCTCCTATATTTTTTTTATTGCCATCTTTCCTTGGCCCACTATAACTCAATTTCCTAACATCCTATAGAAAAAAAACATCATCAAGGATCTCTTTAAAACCTTTAAACCAAATACTAACTCCCATTCTTTGGAACTCCTAACTGTGAGTGTTCTCTAAAGTTGTGTCATGGATTTTCCTTTCTTCTCTTTCTGAACTCTCTCCTGCTGCCATTATCATCTCCCCTGGGTTTAGCTATTACCTCTGTGCAAATAATTCACGGCTCCAGTCTCTCTTCTGAGTTTCAGTACTACATGGCCAGATGCCTATTATATACTGAAAGCTAGACCTACAGACATTGTAAACTTAGCACATTCAAAAGAGAAATATGCATCTTTTCCCTAAAAGCCAAGTCTGTATCAAACTTCCTTATGTCTATTGAGAGCATCATTGTTTTCATTCTCTCAGGTGTATAACCTTGTCATCTTCTTCAAAATCCCCCTCCTCTTTTTTTTCCTCCTCCTCCTTTTCTCTTCCCCCCCTCTCTTTATCTCTGTCTTTTTCTCCCTCTTTCTTTTTTCCTCCTCCTCCCTTTTTTCTCCCCCCTCTGTCTCTATATCTGTCTTTCTGTCTCTCTGATTCTCTCTCTCTCTCTCTTTTTCTCCCCTCTCTTTTTTCCTCCTCTTCCTTTTCTCTCCCCTCTCTCTCAGTCTCTGTCTTTCTCTCTCTTTTTCTCCTCCTCTCTTTATTCTTCCTTCTCCTTTTCTCTCTTTCTATCTCTGTCTCTACCACCCCCCTTTCTCTCTCCATATATCCAAAGATGTCAATTCTTGCCCTCACTACCTTTCACCTACTCTCTGACACAACTGTCCCAAATGGTCTCCCTGCCTCGTCTTTCCCTACTTCAATCTATCTTCCATAATAAAGCTGCCAAAGTGATTTTCCTTAAGTGCAGATCTTACTATACTATTCTCCTACTAAGTTTCAATGGCTCCTTATTACCTTCAGGATAACACAAAACACAGCATTTTGTTTTTTAAATCTCTTTATAACCTGGCCCCAAACTATCTTTCCAGTTTCTCCTTCCTAGATTCTAGGACCTAAGGAAAGAGGTTTTTCCCTCTGTTCACATCACAGGGTTCTGCATCTCTATTTCTCTGTGTCTATACTGGTAACCCCGTTTGCCTGGAATGGATCTGTCTTCCTCTCTGATGCACAGAATCTCACTTCCTTTAAGAAAGCACAAACAACCTCTCCACAACAAAGTCTTTCCAAATCTCCCCCAAAGAAGTGTTCTCCCTGATAAAAACCTTGTATTAGTTCCCTATGTATTTATATGTATGTGCATGATGTTTCTCCTAATAGAATTTAAATTCGTTGAGAGGAAGAATTGTTTATATATATATTTTTTGCATTTATATCTATGGGGAGCTGGATAGAAGATAGGGCCTGCAGTTATCTCTCCGAATTCAAATTTGGTCTCAGACATTTAGGAGCTCCTGAGCAAGTCACTTAACCCTGTTTGCCTCAGGTTTTTCACCTGTAAAATGAGTTGGAGAAGGAAGCAGTATCTTTAACAAAAACAAACAAACAAACAAACAAAAAACCTTTCTAAAAAGAGGTCACAAAAAATTAGAAATGACTAAACAAAAGTTTATTTCTATATGGTCATTGTTTAGCATATGATAAATGCTTAAATACTCTCTTATTGTTCATATAAACTTTGTGAATCCATCAGCACACTGGTTTACATACAACAAATATTTGTGAAGCAACAAACATTTGTGAAGTATTTAATATGTGCCAGCCTAATGCTAAGCATACAGTTCACAGTTAGAAAGGGCTATTTAGTGAAATTTGCCCTTCTTTTCTTTTATCCCTAGCACTTGGCTTAGTGCCTGACATGTAGTAGGTATTTAATACTTGCTGCCCAAGGATCCCTTATTTAAAATTTACAACCACCAGTTACCCAGTCTTTGTATGGAAATCTCAAGTGAGGGAACTAAAACTTCACATGCCATTCTGTATCTCAGTAATTTTCCCTAAAGTCAGATTTAAATTCAGGGAGCTTTCTCACCTCCCACCAGTTCTCTACTCTCTAAAAGGAAGCTAAACAGTTTAATTCTCTACTCACAGGACAACCCTTCCACTATTTGTATACAGATTTTATTTCTCAGATCTTCGCTTTTAAAAACTAAACATCTTCAGTGCATAGAATCATAGATTTCAAACTGAACTCTCAAAGGCTACCTAGTCCTCCTTTTATAATGGGTCAACAATGGCATTGAGAAGTTACAAGCTTAAAGTCACACAGGTAGCAAATGGTAGAACTGGACTCAAATCTAAGTCCTCCAATACTAAAGCTAGTAACAGTTCCATTGTAGCACATTTCCTTGATTACTCTGGCTCAGAAGATAAGATTTCAAACATATCACCATACTATTCATTGTCCTCTGGACACTCTCCAGATGATCAACATCCACAGTAAAATGGGACAATTTCATTCCATCTTCTGCACAATAAGCTCCCCTTAAGGCAATCTGAGATTACATCGGCTTTTTTTAGCTAACACAAATTGATGAGGTAACATGGTGGCCTCGGAGTTAAGAAGACCTAGTTTTAAGTGTTCCTTTGACCCATGCTGACTTTACAATTAGGTGCAAATTACTTATCAAGTCTTTTAAGTTACAGAGAAGTTGTAGAACTGTATGAGTGGAGGTCATCACACTGATATCACAGGTTTAGATAAGGACAAGAACAACGCTATTTAGTGACACTGAGCTAGCAGCATTTTTCACATGAATCATTATGTAACCATGTTCTCTAACCCACAGTCTACTTTTGACATTGACTTTTTTGACCCCAAGTAAAAATTGACATTTATTCCTATTTAAATCCATCTTATTTGATTTGGTCCAGAATTTAGCTTGTTAAGACTCTTTTGGTTGTGGCCTCTATCCTTAAGTATATAGATTATTCCTCTTTCCTCTGTATCATTTCTAAGAACTAGGTTATTTATACCTACAACTCAGCTATTGATAAAACTATTAAAAAGCACAAGGGATTGGTCATAGGTCACTATACTATACGTCTCCCTTCAGATCAACATTAAGCCATTAACGATTACCTTTTGAGACTTGTCATTTAATTAAGTCAGAATCTACCTAACAATTCTAACAGCTAGCTCACATCTCTTCAATTTCTCCTTAAAGATAACTTGAAATTTTATTTAGATCAATAAAACAGGACATATAATTAGTGTTTATTCAAAGTACACAGGAACCAAGTTAAACCTTCTCAGTTTACAAACATAGATCTATGTTTCTCAGATTCACAAGAGAGGAATTAAGGCAAGATATTCCTTAAGTTTTTAACCTGTGAACATTTTGATAACTGGAGTTCAATATAGCTGGTTTTCTTTGTAATCCTATGTATTTTATTTTAGGCATTTAAAAATATATTTTGAGCTTTGTCCATAGGCTTCACCAATCTGTCAAAGGGATTCAGGACATGAAGATGAATAACTCCTCTTTGAGAAGGAAGAAACATGTTTTCATCTCAGAACATCAGGAGTCCAAAGATACAGTGACATGAAAAGAAGTTAGTGCCATTCCAGAAGAAGTTTCTTGGGATCCAAGAAAGACTCATCAGCACTGAACAAAATTCGATCCAAGTGGCATTTATGCTATTTTCTGATCATAATCACAGAAAAGTACTCCTGAGCTATCTTCTCACTTCATGGATAACAAAAGCAGGTCTCCTGAAATTACTACTTACAGTAGTTCTCTGTCCAGTTCTCTATGCCCAAAACTTCTTATAGTTCACAAAAAGGGAGGGAAAGTTAGAGGATATAATGTATGTGTGTGTGAGTGGAGAGTGTATGTGTAAGTGTGTGTAAGAGTATGTGAGTGTATATCTGTGTGTGTGTTAAGTGTGTGTGAATGGAGAGTGTGTGAGTGTGTGTGAGGATATGTGTATGAGTGTATGTGTGTGAATGTGTATGTGAGTGAAGAGTGTGTGAGTGCATAAGTGTGAGTAGGTGTGATTATTTGTATATGACTGGGTGTGAGTTAAGTGTATATGTGAGTGGAAAGTTTGTGTGTGTGTGTGTGTGTGTGTGTGTGTGTGTGTGTGTGTGTGTGTGTGTGTGTGTGAGAGAGAGAGAGAGAGAGAGAGAGAGACAGAGACAGAGACAGAGACAGAGACAGACAGGCTGTAGTATCCTCCTTTAGAATGCAGAGTCCCTGAAGGCAGGAGCTACTTCCTTTTGCCTTTACCTCCCCAGGACTTATTGCAGTGACTAGGACAAAGTAAGAGGCTGGTAAATGCTTGTTGACTGAGTGTGTGTTTGGGTCAGAAAGGACAAATTGTCCATGCAAGGGAGAACGCAGTGCACTGCCCTGTGTATCTGATTTTAGACATGCCATAATCTCAGCCTGACTGGAATCAATTGTGTGCAAGGTGATTAATCACTGTCTCCCCCTGAGACATTCAAGGTCCTGTTGCCTATTCTTAGAACACAAGAAATATAACGTTGAAATATGACTCTTGGGTTTTTGTTCTTTCCATGCCTTTTTAATAAAGTAGCGGAAGAAATCTTGCCATGGGCTCAGCTGAGTTATGGAGTTTATCTCCTTAGTGGCAAGGTTCCATTCCTCACCACTGTCACCAAACAAGACCAAATGCAGCTACAAGGAGGCTGGTAGAGGAGGACAAAGGCTCAGAATTCACAGCAGGCAGCGATTTATCATATGGATTAATTGCTCAGAAAGACAGGTTTTCTTTGCGTGTTTCTATAAACACAGCCGCTAAAGAACAAAATTAATTTAGCTAATCAGCAAAACCTCATTGCTCTGCATGGCAAGACATGGTTTATTTGTTTTTGATGACTGAGGTTAATGAATCACAGCTCAGCCCCAATCGCAGCTGGTGAAATAAACAACACCTCTGGGTGTTACTTACCTGAGAAAAGGTCTCCACTCACACCTCCCCCTTAATGCCCCACCTTCCCCACGTACCTTCTCAGCGTATTCTGAGACAATCTGCTTGATCTCCTCGGAGCGAAGCCCCACAATCTGGCCTACTGCACTCGCAGTAAGTCGGCTCTGGAATAGCAGCAAGGAGCATTATTTTAGAAGCAACTTTCACGAATGATAATGACTGAGCTCTCTGAATTTTCCTTGCAAAGGCATGTTAAGACTTTTTTGTCTAGCATAGGAAATAATTCTATTCATGCTCCTATTTATCACTCAATTTAAGGATAGGAACCCAGTAAATAAATAATCCAAACATGTATCCAGATAAACAATTTAACAAACACCTCCCGCTACTTTCTGTATTTCAAGTTGTTCATCATCATTATCATGGTTAAACATTCATAGAGCACTTTAACACTTTTTTAAAAAACCAATGTAAGTTTGTTATTTTACTTGAATCTCACAACAACCAAGTGAAATGAGTTATTACCTCTAATTTATAAGCGAGGAAACTGAGGTTTGGAAGAGTTCAAAGACTTCCCAAGCTTATATATCTAGTTGAAGTTTTAAACCCAGATCTCCCTAAGTCCCAGGTTGGTACTCTTAGCTAGTTTCTCCCTGGAAAGAAAAGATACAGGCTAAACAACCTCTCACCTTAAGGGCTACGCATGAAGCTAAATAGAAAGCTTTTATAGCTGAAAGTGACCTCAGAGATCATTGTGTCCAAAATGATCCATTTTACAGATGGGGAAACTGAGGCCTCAGAGGGGTCAAAGTCACACCAATGATAAGTGACAGATCTTCTAACAAATTCAGTGTTCTTTCTATGTACCATAGTACCAGTCCTAAGAATGAGAGCTGGAAGACATGATATTTTGGGAGAAAAAAACAAAGAGAATGGAAAACAGAAGGCAGGGTGATGGGAGGGATAAAGAGCAGCACAAGAGAAAATAAAGATACATTAACATGAGGATACATACATATATAGATATGTATATGTGTGCATAATTGACTTTGGATATATATAAAAACCTATGTATCTATTTGTAAATGTGTGTGTGTGTGTGTGTGTGATGGAGAAAAATAAAAGTCATTGACAATGGCCTCAGAAACTCCGAGATTTGGGCCAAGCTCTGCTTCTTACTTGCTGTGTGACTTTAATCAAGATATTTTTCAATTCTGGGCTTCAATTTCCACATCTGTAAAATGTTTACACATGAAATCCTACTGAGGCAGAAATAGGGAAGGAATTTGGGTTTTGAGAAGAAAAAAAAGCAGCAAAAGAAGTGATTCACTTTCGATTAAGAAGGAAATTAGTGTGGAATAGTGAATAGAGCTCTCAACTTGGGGGCCAGGAAGATATGAGTTCAAATCCTGTCTGTTTCAGACCCTCAATAGCTGCAGGACTCTGGGCAAGTCACTTAACCTCAGATTCTCAGTTTTCTGATCTGTAAATAGGGGAAATAATAGAATCTCCCTCAGAGGGATGTTGTCAGGACCAAATTAGAAAACATATAAAGGTTTTGCAAATCTAAAGCAGTACATTTAAAAGTACACACAAATACATATATATGTATGGATGTATGCCCTTTAAACAAACACTTTACAACAAAAATGAAAAGGTAAAAAACTGCATTACTCTTCTGATACAGGTATATGGAATTGTCATATGTTCTTCAAATATCACTTCAGATATACAGCAGCACTGAAAATAACATTAAAAGCTATTTTTTTCAAGTGTCACATCACACCTTTTACAACAGGCATTGCCATTGAATGGAAATAGAAATTCATAATGTTTCTTCAATAGGGAAGGCCACTAAAGTATATGATATGAAAAAATAAGGTGCTGGGGGATATAAGAGACACTATTATAAGAGAAAGTTCATGAAGAGATAGATAGGCTATTCCCTGAACCACAGAAAGTACTGAAACATTCCCATTGCAACTTACCTCTTCTGTTGCCATAGCAGCCATTTTAGTCATCAGGGTTTCAATATGGCGCTAATGAAAGAAAAATGACAAAAAAAGTGAGCAAACCATTAATTTTTAAAACTAAACTATTATACTTGAAGAATGCAAAGTGACTCTTTAGGATGAGATTTGGGAATTTTTTTTCCCCCTCTGGTCAATTCAATTTTTTAATGATGTAAAATGAGGTAAGTTGGAATTATGACTGTAATGAAATGACCACCTTGCACCTTCTGGCTACAGAAAGGGACTAACCATTTTAGAAAGCTAGAGATGAAAGTCAAATTTCTTCCACGCTGGCTCAAATTCAACCCTAAGCTTTCTTTCTACATGGCCCACACACCTCTTCGGCAGCTTGAAGCTCATCTTCGTCAAGGGATTTTCCTGACCCTGAGAACCCAGGAGACAACACCACTTTCTTGTCCTCAGTCTGTGAAAATCATAAGCAAGATGTTAGTGCCAGAGTATGGATTGTTAAAAAAAATGTTTTAATTCAATTGAAAACAAATATTGCCCTATATTGCTAATTCTCTATTCCCTCTATCTCCCCAAACATAAGCTACTTAAAGTGCCTCTATTTCTGAACATGTCTGTACAATGAGATATCTCACATGTAACAAGAATTTGATAATGACTTTTGACTGATCAGAACATGATGAAGGCATAAAAGAGAGAAAGACATAAATGACACTAAAAGAAAATATAAGCTCTTTGAGGACAGGGATTGTCAAAATAGTAACTGATTAAATATCAGAAGAACATTAGTGAAAATCACTGTCACAGGAACTCAGAAGAGTGAGAAATCACTTTTGGGTCAATGGTTCTTGAAGAAAGAATATGAAGATGAGTACGGAATGAGATTTCGAGATTTGCCAAAAAGTCAGAAGGGAAGTTCATGGGCAAGAAAAAACAAATAGCATTAGGGGTAATAACCAAAGGGATTAATGCCTTTATCATATCAATATTAGAATGCACCCTAGAATGGTGCTTTTGAAGAAACATTGAGCAATGTTGCTAAGAGTTTAACTTTTAAGTTTAAATCTTTAATCAAAATTGAAATCAAATCTTTAAAACAACAAAAAATCCTATTGTGACACATCTGTAAGAAAGGGAACGTCTGTAATAAAATACCCATCAATCTATTTATCGACTGGTTGGCAACCTTCTTCCTGGCCTAGTTAATGTTTTGGTGGTGGTTGTGGTTGTTCTGTGCTGTTGTTTCTGGCCCACTTATGCTTATATATAAGCCCACTTGCCTATGGCCCACACAGCCAATGTATCAGAAGAATATTTGAACCCAAGTCTCTAAACTTCAGGGTCATCTCTCTATCCTTTATACCACCCTGCCTTGAAGAGATAATGATCTGCAAACAAATACCACAGTTTATTCTTTTTTAATTTTTCTTAGGAAAGTAGAACTTGCCTTCTAATTCACTCTCCTTTGTAAAATAACTATGTGGGGTCACTATTTTATTTAATCCCTTTCTTTTTTTTTTCCTTTATTTCTATTTTTAGGTTCCTTGCACTGAGATTATCAATAGAGCAGGGACTATATCTAATTCTTATTCTGTATTCCAAGGGTCTAAAGTAGAGGTCCCCAAAGAAAAATAGTGGAAACCTCTGGCCAATGTGGATCTGCATTGCCTGTGAGTAGTCAGGAGAGAAGAGTTAAAGACTGTTGATATGTCTCTTTCACTTCACTTTAACAGCAAGATTGACTTCCCTGCCAGCAGTCAATGGGCCTTGCCTGTCAGTATTATCACTCAACTTTAACCGATGCAGACTTCAGAGCCAGCATGTTCTTGAGGGGGGAAACACTGAACTTGTAACTTGGAAGCATGGATTCTGCTTATAATAGCTGTGAGACAGCCAAGCAAGGTATATAGCCCTTTAGGTCTCTTTTTTCCTCACTGATCAAATCAGAGTAGTGCTACCTGTATTATTTCCATTATAGGACTCTTGCAAGGAAAGCTTCTTTCTTTCAATAAATTAACAGCAAGATATTATATAAATGTCACTTACTGTTACATGGACACCAACTGCTTATTACAAAAAGTAAGAAGTCTCTGGCCTATTCCATCATGGTAAATGTTTTAACAAGTAACTGATGATAAAAAATTCTATTCTTGAGATGATTAAAAGTTTTTGTCTTTTTTTAATCTCATTAAAGAGGGTAGACTGTTAAATATATTACATATTAGATAGGTAAACAATTAAATTTTTTTTCAGGCTTGGTCTTGGTTAATTGTTGAATAGTTCTACTTTGTTTCATGGAAGGGGTTGAGGAGGGACAGACATATTGGGAATTAATTGTGGCATTTAAAGTATAATTAAACTTTGAAAGACAAACTTTGAAAAGGCTGTGTATTCTTTTCTTTCTTTAAAAAAAAAAAATTAGAAAAGGAAAGAAAAGATCCCAAGATTATAAGATTCAGAACTGGAAAGAACTTGTAGTATAATGCTTTCATATTATAAGTTAGGAAACTGAGGCCCAGAATCATTAAGTGACAAGCAATAATTTGCAAGACTAGGATTTCAACTCAAGTCCTCTGACTCCAAAGCCAACTATCCTTTCGTTATGGCATAAAGGTCTTCTACAATCCAATCGATGTTAAGGAAATGAGTCTATGAATTATTTTAAATTGCTTTACCTTCTCTCCAGTTTCATTTAATATAAAACATTCTGTTTTTAAGTAGTAACTATTTCATTTCTTACCTTTTCTGTTTTGCTCTGTCTACTTAATCCATATCGCCTATATAAGGCAAAAAAAAAAAAAATTAATAAAGACATCAGTTAAATGATTATTTTAAAATTTATATTTGCCTTATTTCACCTATTTCACCTATTACAAACTTGCTTTAGATATTTTTTCCCCTGAGGCAATTGGGGTTATGTGACTTGCCCAGGGTCACACAGCTAGGAAATGTTAAGTGTCTGAGGACACATATGAACTCAGGTCCTCCTGATTTCAGGGCTAATGCTTTATCCACTGCATTGATTAGCTACCCCAGATAGATTTTCTAAAAAAAGTTGACACTTCAAAACAACACAAACATCTTTTCTCCTGAATGTTAATAGAAGAAACATTCTGACCTTCCTATTTCTATTCCTGTTGAAAGAACTTTATCTAGTAGCAAAAAAATAAATAAATAAATAAATCTTAATTTTCTAATCTGAATAAAGAACAAGCCTTTCTTAAAATGGTAATTACCACCAAACAAACAAACAAAAACAACCTAAACATATCAAAAATCAATGAATACAAAGAATGAGCATCTATAAATGGTTTTTAGACTAAATTAGCTTACTGAAAAAGGAAAGGAGGGGGGAATTTTCTGTGTTCAAACTGTGATGTGCAACTTACTAATTCTAAATTCTACTCAATTCAGAGATGATACTTAATCTATCATGCCAGTGATTAAGTTTTATTTTAGGAAAGCCCAAGTTAAGAAAAATGCACAAATACACTTTAATTTCTATCAGCATTTTTTTTTTAAATCCATGCTAGGCAAAAGCTAGAAAAAGAACCATAACAACAAACTAATCTTACATTTCAAGTTGAGTTTAGGTGGAAACATATAACTAAAAGAACGCATTTTACTTAAAGCCAATTAAAAATAGTTCATAATCTCTAAGATTTTGTGATCTAAATATAACAAATAATGCAGATCAAAAAAAGGGAAGATGATGTCTAGGTCCAAGATAAACTCAAAATGAATACACTGTTTCAATATAAAGGGTAATAATACACAAATTATGGAAGGGAGTATGAAAGAAATTACCTGTCAGATCTATGGATAGGGGTAGAATTTATGAACAAACAAGAGACAGAGGTTCCACATAAAGTGAGAAATTTTGATTATGTTAAGTTTTTGCACAAACAAAACTAATGCAGCCAAAATTAGAAATAAAGCAGAAAACTGGGGGAAAAAATTTAAAGCATGTTTCTTTGATAAAGGTCTCATTTCACAAGTTAATATAGAGAATTGAACAAAATTTATAAAAATACGAGTCTTTCTCCAACTGATAAATGATCAAAGGATATGAATAGTTAGTTTTCAGAGGAAGAAATAAAAGTTATCTATAATCATATGAAAAAATGCTCTAAGTCACAAATAATGAGAGAAATGCAAATTAATACAACTCTGAGATACAACAAATTAATACAACCCATCAGAATAACTAATATCACAGATACATGCTGGAGGAAATGTGGAAAAACTGGTACAAATGCAGTGATGGAGTCTACACTTTGATTCTATCAATTATCTGTCTGGAAGGATAGCTTTTTATATCATGAGTTCTTTGGCGTTATGGTGGATCATTTTATTGACAGAATTGCTATATCTTTCACATGTGGTTATCTTTACAGTGTTGCTATAAGTACTTCACTTTGCACCAGTTTATAGAAGTCTTCCCTGGTCTTTCTGAAACTATCTTCATCATAATTTATTTTGCACAATAGCATTAATTTACTTTTTTTTTTCAGAGCATGGGTAATTCAAAAATATGTTTTACAATACTTCATATATATAAAATGGATGTCCTATTTTTTACATTTTCAGTGGGAAAAGGAATAGAGGGAAGAATGGATTTAAAACTGAAAATAAAAATAAAATTAAAAAAAATTATACCTAGTACTGAGGGAAGTCCTAATGATACAAACATAAGGAAACAAGACAATCTTTGCCTTTCAAGGATTTCCCACATTCTAAAGGGGGAAGACAACATATAAATAGGAAATGAAAAGATTTCATTGACACAGGTTTTGATGGGAGAAGGATAAGGATGATACCGATAATTCAGGGAATGTAGTGTGAAGATGGCTAGAAAATCACTGTTAAAACAAAGATCCCTACACAAGCTTCCAGTCTCCAGAAATGCCCCCTCCTTTTTTTTTCTAAGTTTTTAAAAATTTATTTTTCAAAAGACATGCAAGAATAGTTTTCAACATTCACCCTCACAGAACCTTGTTTTCCCATATTTTTCTTCCTCCCCTCACTACCTCACTCAGCTAGACAGCAGGTAATCCATTATAGATTAAACATATGAGAAATGATCCTTCCAACATAGAGAAGACACCTATAAGTAGGAATAAGATTATGGCAGACACATTAAAAAGCCCTTTACAAAGCCCTTTCTTTACAACCACAATAAAGTAGACTTACATAATACAAATACTAATATCTGCCAACTTACAGATCAAGAAATTTATAACAAGTTTCTTTAATAAAATTCACAGAGCTTGAGAGACCTAAGATCACAGGACTTGAACACAGGTCTATTGCCTCTAAGTCCACAATACTAGGCTACCTTTCTATTTCCTTCCTCAAAAGTAACCTAACAATGTTTCTAACAAAGAACAAGCTAGACCAAGCCAACAGACCCAAGTGCAGTCTGCACGTAGAACAGTAACCTAACTCCTGCCCTGCTTAGCCTTCTCTCTGTTCTTTCTGCTGTAGACTTTGGACTCTCTTTTTTTCAGAGACCAAGAAAAGCCTGATGCAGCGTCCAACTGGTCTAACCATCTCCTTCCCTGTGCAGAATGAAGCATGAGAACTGTGGTAATAAAGTGACTCAACTCAGCAACTTATTCCTCCACAGAAAATGTAAATCCTACCATTTGTCTGCATAAAGAAAAGTCAAGCCACTACACTATTATTTTGCTTTCATCCTTCAGTTGCTTCCTTCTCCATTGCCCACTAAACATTCATTCTCTTCTGGTCTCTCTCTCTCTCTCTGAAGTCCCAATTTCAATACTGTCTTATGCTAACAGCTTGCTCTCAATTTTCAACTGAAGTGCCAGCTCTTTCTTTCTTTCTTTCTTTCTTTCTTTCTTTCTTTCTTTCTTTCTTTCTTTCTTTCTTTCTTTCTTTCTTTCTTTCTTTCTTTCTTTCTTTCTTTCTTTCTTTCTTTCTTTCTTTCTTTCTTTCTTTCTTTCTTTCTTTCTTTCTTTCTTTCTTTCTTTCTTTCTTTCTTTCTTTCTCTCTTCTCTCTCTCTCTCTCTCTCTCTCTCTCTCTCTCTCTCTCTCTCTCTCTCTCTCTCTCTCTGTCTCTCTCTCTCTCTCTGTCTCTCTGTCTCTCTCTCTGTCTCTCTGTGCAATATGTCTGCAAACTCTGTGACATCAGGGCTACCTTTTCCTTATCAGAAAAACAAAGACCTTTGGTGGAAAATACAAGGGACATCTAGTTCCAAAGAACCAAAACTGTATTCTTTAGTGAGGGAAAAAAACAACAATATTGAAATGTAAATAGTATACTCTAAGGTCCATGAGGGCAGAGATTATTTCTCATTTTGTCTTATAGTCTTAGTTTCTAGAATAACATTTTGAAAATACCAAGCATTGCATTTGAAATTAAAAGATTTAGGATTGAACTTTAATTCTCATGACACTTCTGTGACTGGGCAAGGATTCAGTTTCTATGAATCTCAATTGCCTTATCTTTAGGAGTTTGAACTGTATCACTTCTAAGGTTTATTTCCAGTCTTAAGATTCTACTGTTCTATGCCTCTACACTTGAGGAGAGGGCGTGTATAGTTAAATCAGGAATAAAATGATGTGACACACTAATTAATAAAATATGTAATTTAATTTTAATTAATTCACCATGCATTTACTGAAGATCCAGCATGTGTAATCTCATTGCCAGGTACTATGACAACCACAAAAGAAATAGAATAAATCCAATTCAACAAATCATGTACTGGTACTAGATGCTAGGATTTAAAGGCCTATGGAAAGTAACAGACATTATATTAGAGAAAACCTTTAAACATAATAGGTAATCAAGAATTTGGTCTTGTGGGTCCAAGAGCTATGTGGCACAGTAGAAATGGTGCTAATTTGGAGCCAGCAGGCCTGGATTAGAACCCTAACTCTACCATATTCTACCTTTGTGGCCCTGAGCAACACACTTCATCTCCCTGGGCCAGAGTTTTTTCACCTACAAAATAAAGGGGTTTGATGGCTTCTTAGATCTCTTCTAGTTTTAAATCTATGATGGTTGAGTGAAAAGTAGTGCTATTCAGGGCAGAATTATTGGAGAAAGTCAATCTTACAAGGCTAAAATTTGCACTGGTAATGAAGAAAGGAAAAGAATTTCAGGACAAGAAGTGGAATAAAAATAAACTATTTTTTGTTTTATTATTTATTCAAAATGACTTACTGCCTAGATTACTAAGCAATCTCTTTTGCTTAGGATGTAGGATTAAATATCAAACAAGCATATTTTTTCTTCTGTATCTAACAGCTTATTAATGCATTTCTAAGAAGGAGCAATAAGTTTACTAATAACAGTATGATTGGAGGAGGTCATATTTTCCTGGAAACTGGGAAAGGACTTTTCTGATACTCTTGTGCTCTCACTCCCAATTAGATCACAGGACTCTTTCTCAATTCTTGGTCCCACCCCCTATTCCTGAGTCCATAAACAAATTCTCACCTCCCCTCTCTCCCAAGTAAAATGAAAAGAATGGTCCAAATTCTCCAAGATCACTTAAAATATGCTGAATATTTCAGTTACTGGTCAACTTATCTCACGCTTAGAACTCTGCAGAGACAAGACTATTAGTTCTTACTCACTGTAAGCTCTTCCAAAGAATACAAAAACTTCTGGCCCTGTAACTTTTCCTCCTTCTTAATCATGTTTAACATCTGGCAAGATTTCTACGGGTAGTTTCTTGGATTTGTACTACCAGAGGTTAAAGTTTTTAAAAAGGCAGAGATTGCTGGGAGCTGCTGGATACTGGAACAGCTCTGTGGCCTGGAAGGTTAGCACCCTACATTATTTGGCATCAGTGGTACTGACAGCAAAGTAACCTTTTCCTCTGTTAAGTGATAGTAAGTAATTGTGTCTACTCTGAGAAACAGGGTGGCTTAATGCAAAGGTAGGGCTCTAATAGCAGGATTTTGGAAACTAAACTACATTAAGGAGGAAGGATATACTGGGAAAGACCCCCTTTCTTGTTTTCTTATAATATTAACTACCTACAGGGTTAGCTTTGAATTTAGCTGCCTAATTCAAAATTAGCTGTCTGAACTTCAAGCCTCTAACCTAAAAGATCGCATTTGCATTGGTGACTGCCATGAAGATAATCAAGACTTGACTAGTGATGAAATGTTCTCTATCAAACATGGATAATATATGCATAATACTATGAGAGTAGCAAGTATGTATAACTTGGAAAGCGAGCCAACTACCTTCAAAATAATTTGGTTCCATGTGTCAATAGCAACTACTTAAGAAAATAAATGTTTTAATCCTGCTGGAAAATCACAAAAATAAAGTTCAATTTCATCCCTGTTCCAGGGAGATTTGTTGGCAGGGAGAACAATCTGATATGCCTTCTGATCCCTCCAGGAGATGTTAGTCAAAGAGAGTTGTTAGTGCAGATTATCATGCTGAGGGCCAGGTTAGGGAAGAGCAAAAGAAGCCATAACTGTTCCCAAAACAGATCAAGAAGAGCAAAGAGAAATACTCACAATGTAAAATCAGTAAATCTAGGAAGAAAACACACATAAGGTACAAAGGGAAACTGAAGGTCAAGAACTAGTGTCAACAGAAAGATGTAAAAGCATATAATCATCTTATAGAGAACTAAAGGTCAGTCAGCTGGAATTGAAGGACTTAGCTGAAAAAAATAAACAAACAAATCCCAACAACTCTAAAATAGTGAGAAAGCCAAATTTTCTTTTTTTTAATTCTTCCTTTGCATTTAAAATAATACTTATAAGAAACTGGAATTTTTTTCTTTTTTCTAATGTTATAGTACATTTAGAATACTAGATTTTTCTTTTTTGTCTTCTCTCAACTCCTTAGAGAAGTACAATACCAAATGACAGAGGCATGAAATCCAAAAGCATCAGGAAGCCCTAAAAGTGCCAACAAAACCCATTCCCTAAAGAGAGAGGAAAACAAAAAATCCTTGTAAAAGGCACAATTAGTTATTGCACATTTATGATTTTTATTTTTGAACAGGAATCTCAACTATGAATCCTACAACCTCTGGCTCTATTAGGACTACAGAGCCTACCCACAGAAAACACATACGAAATTTGACACCAGAACGAAAAATTCCAATGCTAGGAAATCTCATGATATAAAACTAGTAATTGAACACAGCCAACCTTTCCAACGAAAGAGCAGTTTAATGACAAGCTTCAATGAAAAGCTTCAATTGGAAATTTTTACTAAAGGAGCAAGCAGAGTTTTATTACCTGCCATATTCCAAAAGTGTAGTGTGGACTCGAGATTCTTCATCCAGAAGCTCCTCAGTTCCCTTTTGACGCCTGTATTTTCGACGCGGTTTGTAAACATCCTGAAAAGCCAATCAGAAAATCAAATTGTCAAACACAGAAAGGACTAGTCTGAGTTTTAATACAAATGCAACAATCCAGAAAGATATGTGATCTCACAGATGTGGGAAACCCCCAAGACTAGTTCACAACCTGTTATGCCTTTCTAGACTGGATAACTATTTGACCATGCCTTTTTCTATGTTTGCCACAAAATGTTCACCCATTTTTCTGGGGACCTTACTCTCACTTTATTGCCATTACATGCATATGAAGGAAGAAATAAAAAAATAAAAGTTATTTTTTCCCTCCCCATTCTTTTCACACATCAGACATGGAATGCTATGATTTTTGTTTTGAGGAATCTAATCCTAATCATGTAAATTCACTAGTCATCTGGTTGTCAATAGTTATTAGATATTTTTGTGCTGCCTTACTGTGAGGCAAGTACATAAATTCTGAGTAAAGACTTTACAAAGTTTCTGCCCTAAAGGAGTTTTAAGTCTAATAGAGAAAAAATGAAGACAAGAATGAAATATAGGAAAATATATATGGATAATTAATAATTAGATAAAATTCAACTGAACAAAACCCTCAATTATCAAGGGTCCCTTGTCCATAGTCCACTTCAATAAACAACAAAGATTTGTTGTAGCTTTTTTCAAAGCAACTAGAATTAAGTGACTTGCCCAAGGTCACATAGCTATTGTCAGAACTCATGATCCTCCTGACTCCAGGGCTCTATCCACATGCTACCTAGCCACTCCAATTTATTGAACTTCTTTTGTAGGCAGTACTGTAAACTAGATGCTGAGTGAGGGTAAAAATATTTAGATAGCATAGTTTCTGTCTTCATAGAACTGATAGTCTAATAAGCCAATGACACAAACAGATTTAACTGAAGTATAAGATAAAGCATGAAAAATAACAATGGGGTAAATTTAGAAAAGAGACAAATCACAAGGATGAAAATAATTTGTTATAAGATATTAGGACAGGGTGGTATTATGTAGAATCTCTTCCATAACTGGCTCAGTATCCAGTATTTTATACTACCAGTCTGATACAGGAACACTAATTAAAATCTTAAAAGATCCTCATCAAATAAAAGAAAATTAACTTATGTCCATTAGACTTTGCTAATAAAGATAGCAAAAAAGATTCAGACACTTCAGAAAAATTTCCAAGAACAAAGTTTGAAATAGAAAATTTTTCATGGAAAATTCCTTGGTCACCTGAAATTCCTGGAAAAATTAGTCATTCTGGAAAGCTACAGTAAATGCTTTAACTTTTAATATTAAAAAATTTTTTATTATAGCTTTTTATTTATAAAACATATGTATGGGTAATTTTTCCAACATTGACTCTTGCAAAATCTTCTGTTCCAACTTTTCCCCTTCTCTCCATCCCCTCCCCTAGATGACAGGTGGTCCAATACATGTTATAATATTTAAATTTTTGAAGGAAATTTTTTGATGTTCTTTCTTGACTTTTAAAATTAATGTACTATCCTGTAGCTTTGGTTATGGATGGTATGGGAAATAAGGATGAGTGACTTAGCTTTGTTGGTATAGTCAGGATCTGCTCACTCTTCCAAAATAGTAAACTCTACTGGCTGAAGTGCCCTTAGCATAGCATGTGGTAACCTTGTGGACTACTAAAGACAAATGGCTGCCACATAAATCATCCCTATTAACAACAACCACAATGGAATATGGGAGAGATTCATCATGTCTTTGTCTACAGACCTAAGGAGCAGGTGGTTATTTTCTCCCTTAAAATGCAAGCTAGAAAGGACTTTGAAGATCATGTAAATCAACCCCTTATTTACAGAGCAAAAATCAAAGACCAAAAGCTTGACATTCAATGCAACAGAATCAGATAACAAGGACAGGACTATGCCATAACCAACAAATTTACTTCTTCCCTTTTCATTCTTTCTGATGAGTCACTGAGACTTGGATGCCTTCTCATGACATAGCAACCTAGTCTATCCTTTCCAGCTTTGCTTATGTGCCCTGATTCACTGGTGCAAGTGGGAGAGTTGGAATACTCCTTGTTCCCCAAAGGCCCTTTTTGCCTTTCCCTTTTCCAATATCAGTAAGCAGGCTCATCTGCTTCTCCTTTAAGGTTTACTTTATTTAAATTTGTCATCCAATTCAGACCCTTATCCCCTTATCCTGCTGCTGATTATGCTTTGCCAAATACCAGTTCTGGACTACTTCTACTATCCAAATAGTCTTTTTTCCTATTCATGTCCTTTGAATAGAGCTAGAGAAAATCACAAAACTTACTATAAATTTATGTTACACAATATCAATTGGGCTCTCATTGCAACAAGAGGATCTTTTTATACCTCCCTAATCAATTCATATTCCTAATTTTCACTATGGTTGTTCTACATCATTTCATACCCACTCAAAACTCTCACAACTCCTCTTCTTCCAGCTTCAGTCAAGGACATTGTTTCTTATATCTTGAAAAAACTGAGGTCATTCCCTAAGAGTCCCACCTTACACCTCTACCCCTTATTTCACATTTTGCATCCTCCACTCTTCCCTCTGTCACCCATCTGCAAGAAAGAGGTAGTTCTCCTTTCCAAAGAAAACCCTTCAACATACAACCTAGATCCCATCTTATCTTATCTTCTTCACTGGACTGAACCTTCTATAATCTTTGCTCTCTCAGTAATCTTCCATCTCTATTAAAAGCTTCCTTAATGCTCACACACATGACCATAATTCACTCATCCTGGGAAAATGTGTGCTTGATTTGACCATCCCCATTGACTAATCTCCCCCTATGTCTCATCACTCCTTCTATTTCCTTGTTAAATTTTCATCCAGATCAAGCCCACAAATCATGGTTTCTCCTCCTTCCCTTCCTCTTTAAGACTGTGTCCTGGACCCTTTTCTATATTCCTTCTATACTATTTAACTTGGTGATGTCACAATTTCTGTGGGTTCAATAGTTATTTCTATATATAATTCTGACATCTCATATTAGTCAGTCAAAAGGTATTTATTCAGCATTTACTATTTGCCACTCTCTGTGCTAAATACTAAAGGTAAAATAGAATAAAAAAAGAAAAAAACCCTCAAAAAGCTTATATTCTAATGTGGGAAAATAATACATAAAAGGGGAGCAGAAGGGAGAGGTGGGAAGGGAGGAAAGATTTTATCACTAACTGCCTTTGGCTTTTAAGGTTTCTGCTACAATTCAGCTCAAATTCTACCTTTTCTAGGAGGCCTTTCTAGACCCATCTTCCCCTAATTTCTTCTCCTTTATGTCTACTGATTACCCCCCTATTCGTATTGTATATGAATACGACATATGTGTGTTTTTCAAAGGTGTGTGTACATGTGTACAAATAGAAAGAAAAGAAATAGAGATAATTAATTGTATGTGGCCTTCCCCATTATAAAGTAAGTTTTTGGAGGGCAAAGGAAGTATTTTTGCCTTTCTCTGTGTCTCCAAGTATATCTCTGTCAGGTCTGGAGTTTCCCATGAGTTTGGTTTTTACATTATCAAAATTAGACTGAGATTTAATTATATAACTACATAATATGATCAATGTACCTACATGGATGATATGAAAAAGGCAATTGTACTAGTGAATCACTCAAAAAATGACAATTCTAAATCTCCTCTACCTTGAAGGAGACCACCATTTTAACATTGATAAAAGTGAGATGAGCTAAAGATATCTACAGAAAAGAAAAATTAGAAAATGAATGATATTAAGGACCTTCTGGAAGCACAGCCAAGATGGCAGACTAGAGAAAGCACTGAGCTCAGATCTCCCAACATTCCCTTCCAAATATCTTAAACATAATACCTCAAATTAAATTCTGGAGTAGCAACAACAATAAAAAAATAGCAATGAAAAATCAGAATGAGATACTCTGAAAGTTCAAAACAATATAGGAAGTCAGAAAGAAAAATTTGTGACACAGGGGTAGAAACAGACCTAAAGCACATGTGGGTGTGGATGCACATATTGATTTTTTTTTTTTTTTTTTTGCGGCTGAGGTTAAGTGACTTGCTCAGGGTCACACAGCTAGGAAGTGTGAAGACCAGATTTGAACTCAGGTCCTCCTGAATTCAGGGCTGATGCTCTATCCACTGCGCCACCTAGCTGCCCGGTACATATTGATTAATTGGAAACTACATATTCTAATACTAAAGAATAATGAGTCAAAGGATAAATCAGAGATACAATCAATAATTTCATTTCAAAATGATAACAATGAGACAATATTCCAATATTTGTAGAATGTGCCCATCAGGACTTAGGTAAATTTTATATCATTAAATGCATACATGAATAAAAGAAAGAACAGGTCAATGAAGTGGGTATGCAACTAAGAAAAAAAATTGGAAAAAAGAACAAATTAAAAATTGCTCGTTAAATGCCAATATGGAAATCCTGAAAAATCAAAGGAGAAAATAATAACATTGAAAGCTAAAAAAACAAAACAAAACACAAGGTAATGTATTAATAAATAAATATAGGAACTGTGTTTGTGGGGGAAAAAAACCCAATAAATAAATAAAATTACTGGTTAATTTAATTCCCCCTTCCCCCCCCAGGCTGGGGTTAAGTGACTTGCCCAGGATCACACAGCTAAGAAATGTTAAGTGTCTGAGACCAGATTTGAACTCTGGTCCTCCTGAATTCAATGCTGGTGCTCTATCCACTGCGCCACCTAGCTTCCCCTGGTTAATTTAATTTTAAAAAAGAAAGAAGAAAATCAAATTAATAGTATCTGAAAAGGGCAAATGCACTATCAAATTATCTGCACTTATTCTGCCAAATTGTCAGTAAAACTGACAATCTAAACTGTATGGATGAATATTTACAAAAATATAAACTCTCCAGGCTATCAAAAAAAGAAACAGAATACTTAAATAACCCTATCTTTAAAAAAAAATTTTTTAAATCATCAATGAGCTCCCTAAGAAAAAAAAATCCCTAGGACAAGGTGGATTTACAAGTGAAATCTACCAAATATTTAAGAAAAATTAATCCAATCCCAATACTATATAAACTATCTGAAAAAATAGGGAAAGAAATCCTTTTATGGCAGATACTAATACCTAAACCAGGGATAGCAAAAATGGAGAAAGAAAACTATAGACCAATTTTCTTGATGAATATCAATGCAAAAGTTTTAAATGAAACACTAGCAAGGAGACTATAGAAATACATCACAAAGATCATATTACAAACAGATGGAATTTACACCAGCAAAGTAGGGCTGGTTCAACATTAGGAAAAATTTCAGTATAATTAACCACATCAATAATCCCTCCCCCCAAAAAAACAACATAATTTTCTCAACAGATGCAGAAAAAGATTTTGAGAAAAATACAGCAGTCATTTCCGTGAGGGGAAACATAGGAATATATGGAGCCTTTTAAAAATGATAAATTAAATCTATCCAAAAACATAAACCATTATCTATAATGGGGATAAGCTAGAAGCCTTCCCAATAAGATCAGAGATGAAGCAAAAATGTCCATTATTAACACTATTTTTCAACACTGAATTAAAAATATTAGCTCATGAAATAAAGCAAAAAAAGAAAGAAAGAAATTGAACAAACAAAATTAACAAAACTAACATTGTTTGCAGATGATATGATAGTACAATTAGAGAACCTTAGAAAATCAACAAAAAATTAGTTTAAATAGTTAACACCTTTAGTAAAAGATTTAAAATAAACCCACATAAATCTTATGCAGTACTATATATTTTCAATAAAACTCAGCAAGAAGATATAGAAAGAACAATTCTATTTAAAATAGCCACAGATAGTATAAAATACTTGGGAATCTACCTGTCAAGACAAACCCAGGGGTTATATTAATACATTGCAAGACATTTCAGACAAATAAAAATAAAATACAACTGGAGAAAGATCCATTGTAATGAGTAGGCTGAGCCAATATGACAGAGGTGACAACTATATCTGAATTTACTTATTCAGTATCACACCAATCAAACTCCCAAAGAATCATTTCATAGAGCTAGGGAAAAAATAACAAAATTCATCTGGAAGAGCAAAAGGACAAAAATCAATAAAAGAACATGAAAGAAAGTGATCTAAGAGTACCAGATTTCAAACTATGCTACAAAGCAGTAATCATGAAAACAACTAGGTAAGTAATAGAGTGGTGGATCAGTAGAATAGATTAGGTACTCAATACACAACAGTAAATGATCATACTAATCTAGCATTTTATAAACCCAAAGATCCAAAATTTGGGGATAAGAGCTCAGCCTCTGACAAAAATTTCTAGGAAAACTAGAAGCATTTTGGCAGAAACTAGGCACAGAACAACATCTCACACAATACACCAAATTATGGTCAAAATGGATAAATGATTTAGATATTAACAGGAATATTATAAGTAACTAGAGGAGTATAGAAAAATGTGACTATCAGACTTATGAGCAAAGGAAGAGTTTGTGATCAAGCAAGAGATAGCGAGGATCATAGGAAGTAAAACAAAGGTAATTTTGATTACATGAAACTAAAAAGCTTTTGCAGAAACAAAACTAAAGCTGCCAAAATTGCAAGTAAAACAGGAAACTGGGGGATGGGTAGAAATGTTTACAAGTTTCACTGATGAATGCTTCATTTCTCAAACATATAGGGAACTAAGCCAAATTTATAAATATAAGAGCCATTCCCCAATTGATAACTCAATTAAAGTCAAAAGATAAGAACAGGCAATTTTCAGAAGGAAAAATGAAAGCTATCAAGTCACATTAAAAAAAATTAAAGAGCTCTTAATTCCTATCAATTAGAGAAATCCAAATTAAACAACTCTTAGATACTATCTCATGTCAAGCAGATTAGCTAACATGGCAAAAAAAGAAAATTACAAATGCTGTAGAAAATATGAAAGAACTGGGATCCTATTACACTGTTGGTAGAGTTGTGAACTCATCCAAGCATTCTGGAGAACAATTTGGAACTATACCCAAAGGGTTATAAAACTGTGCATTCCCTTTGATCCAGAAATACCACTATAAGTCTATATCCCAAAGAGATTAAAGAAGAGAGCAAAGAACCAATTTGAACCAACATATTTAAAGCAGTTTTTTGTGTGTTGGCAAAGAATTGGAAATTAAATGGATGCCCATCAATTGTGGAATGGCTGAACAAATTGTGGTACATTATTGTGATGAACACAATTGTGCTTTAAAAAATTACAAGGGGGATGGTTTTAGAAAAACCTGGGAAAACTTCAATGAACTCATGCAAAATGAAGTGAAGAGAACTAAGGGAACATTTTACATAGTAACAGCAAAACTGAAAAGATGATCAACAGTGAAAGATTTGCTATTCTAATCAATATCATGATTGAAGACAATTCCAAAGGACTAATGATGAAAAATTCTATCTACTACTTCCAAAGAGATAGCTAATGCACTCTGGATGCATATTGAAACATACTTTTAAAAATATTTTTCTTGTATTATTTTGTTTGTGTTTTCTTTAGCAACATGAGTAATATGGAATTGTTTTGACTTCACAGATATAATTCATATCAGATTGCCTTCTCAAGGAGAAGGGAAAAGCAGGAGGGAGGGAGAAAATTTTAAATGATTCTTAAATTTTTTCTACATGTAATTGGGAAATATTTAATGAAATATAAAGTTACTAAAAAAGAAAGAAAGAAAGAAAACATATGACATTAGCCAATGTGCATGATTTTAGTAGTTTGTGCAGTACAGAAAATAAAGGCTAGGCCTTAACATTAGGTCATCCTTTTGTAACTGACCTCAAATTGCAAACTTTTGAATTACTAATATAGTCAAACACCCAAGAAAAGAAACTAGGAAGGAAGGAAGGAAGGAAGGAAGGAAGGAAGGAAGGAAGGAAGAAAGAAGGGAAGAAAGAAGGAAAGAAAGAAGGAAAGAAAGAAGGGAAGAAAGAAGGGAAGAAAGAAGGAAAGAAAGAAAGAAAGAAAAAGAAAGAAAGAAAGAAAGAAAGAAAGAAAGAAAGAAAGAAAGAAAGAAAGAAAGAAAGAAAGAAAGAAAGAAAGAAAGAAAGAAAGAAAGAAAGAAAGAAAGAAAGAAAGAAAGAAATTGAGCCAACAAAACAATGACTCACTGGGACAATTGCTGTTTCAAAAAATAAAACAATACAAAAACTTTCATCCTAAAAATGCAAAATATGGTAACAATGCTGTCCTTTCTATATAAAGATATTAGCAATCTACTCTCAGAGTATGGGCTTTGTGTTGTCCTACTGGGCTCAGAATTATTTACATATTTTTACTCAATCCCTCTTGTAATCACCAAGAGCTCTACTTTGTGATTATATGAGCATCATTTGTTAGATATGTGATTAGTGTTAAAAGAGAACTCTAAAAATATGAAAGGGAAAGCTCAGTGGCATGGGCTCTACTCTAAGTCAACTGGCAATAACAATTTCCAGTGAATTGATTCATACCAGCCGTTACATCACTTGAGGCAACAAAATGGCAAATTTCAACATCTAATGGCAAAGAATCCACAACTGGAAATCAGATTTCAAGGGCTTCTTAGCAAAATGAAAAACAATGCTTGAAAAGCTGTCATTTTTTCAGAGCCAGTTTTATTTCATAGACAGAAAAATAGACAATGTATCATGTTTATTGAATTAATGGATGAGTAAAAGCCTCAATTTCCTCAATTGTAAAATAAATTCAATTCAATCAACGTTTGTGAAGCTCCTATTATGTGTAAAGGATTGTATTTGGTACTGGGGATGTGAAATCAAAGAATAAAAAACTGCAGCAACACTGCCTGTGCTCCGGTTAGGCTACTTCTCACTGTTCTTAAATATGTTATATATTTTTAACCTGTATTCATTTTCTGATGCTATTTCCCCAATCCAGAATATTCTATCTACTTTCTCTCTATCCACATAAGTCCTTCAGGTCTTTCCAGATCTTGCTGAAGTCCCATGAAGACTTTTCTAGCCATTTTTTCCCCTTTTGGTAATCTCTCCTCAAAATATACAGCCTTTATTTTCTGTACTGCACAAACTACTACTAGATTCTGCTCAGTCTTTTATTATTCTCTAATTGTTTCTAATGAATAAGTCTAGTCTCTCTCTATCAGATTGTAAATTCCTTGTAAGCTCTTTGAGGGCAAGGATCACATCCTAGGGTTAGGAATGTATATAATCATTCCCTAATTGCTAAATAGATGTGTTTCCTGCTCTTCAGGGTAACATTTCTCATGCAAATTCCAATTCAAAGGTTAAAAGTGGGTGGAAGCAAAAGAATCATTTGGAGGAAAACTCTAGGTGAATGAAATAATATTCAGCACAAAAGAGTTACCTCATTCTTTCTGAGAGATGGCAGCTCAAGAAAAGAGGTTCCAGTCAGGCAAAGCTGTACATTAGCTAAGATCAGTAAAGAACAATTACAGAGATCTTCAACAATGAAAGGAAAGTGGCTCTAAGATAACAGATTTCATTTTATTATGACTTTTGAAACATCACCTTCCATCTTGTCTTCTGTAATGGTTATTCTGTGAAAAATGCAGCCAAGAGAGGAAAATGTGTGAAAAATGAGAGACTAAATATGGCCTCACAGGGAAGTAATGACAGTTTTAAAGAGATTTTAGAGATACAAAGCAGTGAATAATTATTCCTATGAGTACAAAAAGGAAGAAATAAATGTGGCCACATAGCGAGCTCTCTAAAAAGTTCAGATTTTACAAGGTGGTATCTTCACAACTGACCAAGAACTTATATCCTGAATTCAAAAACAGAAGTTAAGAGACACTATATGATTTGTACATTTATACATTTATACAACCAATAACTGCCAGTCCAGAATGAATTAAAGTCAGCACTCCTGAGTCAAAGTCCACTGTACTCTCCCTCTATAATACTGCTTTTAGGCATGAGGCAAGATCAGAAAGAGGATGTATGTACACTGTATCTTGATTTTAATAAGGTATATGACAAAGTATCTCATAACAACTCTGCAAAGATCTTAGAGAAATGTGGGCTGCATGGCAGGAGAGCTAAATGGATACAAGCTACTCAAACAACCATATCAGAGAACTGATTAATAGCTTGATGTCAATCTTGAGAGGAAAATCTATGGGCCTCTGCTTGATCCTTATCAAGCAGATTTTTATATACATATATACATATATTATATATATTTATATATAATGCACACACACATAAATGGGCACATATATGGAATGTCAAATCTGTTGATGTCATAAAACTAGGAACTAATGTAAATAAAGATAAAAGTCGAGATTCAAAGGTGAAATTAAATGTAGATAAATATAAAATCAGAATCTGTGATTTTAAAAATCAGTTGTCTAAGTATTGAATGGAATTGGTCTGGTTTGCCACAAAATTGCTGAAAAATGTAAATTTAGGTTGTCAGTAGAAGTACATAGGGAATAAATCTATTGTTTATCACATCATATTAAGAATATTATGTTTAATGAATGTGGGATGCCACATTTTACAAGGGGTACTGATAAAAAGGAAGGGTGAATAAAGATGAGAGGACTGGAAATTATGTCCTTCAAATAACTAAAGGAACTAGAAATGTTAAATGGTAGCTTCCTCAAGGTTGTATTTAGGATAATTATTAGTATCTGAACTCAAACTGCATACTGTAAAGCTTTACTAAGTCACTAAATATATGTTATATTTACATTAATTATGAGAAACTGCCGATTATTACTAATAGTACTCCTGGAAACCTAAAGCCCCTGAGGGTTCTGAATGCGTACTAATGTTAAGTGCCTGAACCATTCTGAGAGCAGAAGTGATTATCCACAAGCTCAGCTGCTGATCAATTAATACCTTCAAACTTCAAAGCTGATTTAAAAGAGAATTTAATGATATATGGAGCCTTTTGTATATACAAGCAAACACAATTCAGTCTCAAATTACATTACTGCTCAAGATTTACTTTGCAATTCTCACACAGATAGATCCTGGTATTTGTTATATTATGTCAATAGCTAGCACAGAACCAAGAACTTTACAGAATTTTTAGAATATACTCTTCACTTCAAAGTACCCAAGAGAATCTTGGCAGCTTTTGCCTTCACTGCACTGGTTGTTTATCTGAGATATTTTACTTTTTGATGATGCAGTAATACCATCAGCCACATAACTTTTCTTTTAGAGAATTTTTGCTGCTAACTATTAGGATGTGATGAGAGAGGCTAATCACTTCTCTAGTCCTTGGAATTAGCTCCTCAAACCTAGGCATTCAACTAAGTAGAATTCTTTCAGGGCCACTTTTCTGAGGGCAGTGAATTCATAATAAAACAATGAGAATAATTACATTCCTTGTAATTTTATAAGAGTAGGCTTAGGTAATACATTCAAGTTCTTACAGCTTTTATTTTCAATAAGCTGAAAAAGCACATGGAAAATCTGTACCAATACTCAGCAAAGGAGTCAGATAGAAGCAAGAGCATTCATTGGAAAGGAGAAAGAAAAAAATGAACAAATAAACAAAAAAATTTACCTCAGAAACATTCAAAAAGGTTTTCAACAATCTCTGGGTCTGTATGTGAACTTAAGTGTACATTAATAAATATTTTCAAAGATCAATTTCTAAATTATATGAACTAGGACAAATTTTATCTTTTTCCTTATTTTAGTTTTCTTAATTAGCTAGAGAAAACCTTTTTACTTTCTAGCAGATTTTGTTCAATTTCACAGTAACAAGAAGGCAGGACTTTTTTTTTTTTTTTTTTTTTAAGTCACTTTCAAGGAGGGAAAAAAACCAGACTTCTAAAAGGTCAATAAGACAGAACTGTTCTTACTGACAGATTATACTTTTCTAACCCTGCCTTTTGCCACTAGCATGACAAATATCGAGGATATTCTATTATTCACTTCTCTTGACCTTCTAAACAGTTTGGGTAAGAATGTGTCAAATGTTTGATAAAAGTTAGAGGCTTTACCAGAGAGACTGTCAAGAGAAAAGAGAGAGGGAAAGAAAATGACATCAACATTAAAAAAAAAAGTCCAATATATATATATTCTTTTCCAAAGAAAAAGTAAAGATGTAATTTTGCATTTTTTACTACCTTCCTTTAATCCAGGGGACTGATATAAGTATATAACCTATGTCCTCCACATTGAGGACATATTTCTAACCAGTTAACCTTTGGGAAGGATGTAAAATGTGACACACTGTTACTCTAAGAATCTGCCATTTAGAGGGACAGAATGGTGCAGTGGAAAAACCTTGAAACTCAGACGAGAACTGGGTTTGAGTCCCTCTGACAAGTTACATTTATGCAATTATAAGCAATGCACTTATCTGAGCCTCAGTTTTCTCATCTGTAAAATCAGAGGATTGAACTAGATAATCTCTAAGGTGCTTTCTTGCTCAAAATCTATAATCTTTATCTCATTTGGTAGACTGCCAGATCACATTGTCATGACCATATTCCTTTATTAACAAGACTTTTATCAGATCAGTATTATTTTTTATGAAAACAAATACATAAATCACAGGAAGCAAACAGATGAAGTCTACTTTATTCAACCATCAGCAAGAGAAATATCCTATTAAATTAAAAAAAAAATGATAGTTCCACCTACCATTTTTTGCCCAAAAGCCAGAACTGAAATAACTAAAAAAAAAACCATAACCAGAAGATCCTTCACAAAGGCTTTGGTCTAAATCACCAGTCTTGTGACCCTTTCCATAGCAGGACCTGTCTTCATACTAATTGAGGCTTCCTTTTGGAACAACTTTAATAAAAGGAAATACTTGATGCTAATATATTTTAAATTAAAGAAATATTTTTTCTTTATGACAGAAAATACTAAAGATATAATTTTTTTTTTCTACAAATTAAGGAAATATCTATATAGTTAAGGAAATATCTATAATAATTATAATATAATAAGGGAAAAATCTATATTATTAAGAAAATCTGAACAAACATCACATATAAGGGAGAACTTACAAATATATCGGTTACTGTCTTGATGGACTTTTCTTTCCTTTGAAGGAAGTCATTATCCTGTAAGATAATTGACAATTAATAAACATATGCAAAATGATTATTAAAATTCAACTGACAAATTAGCTTAGAAATTAATTGCCTTCCCAATTGGTCCTTTGATAAAGAAAGTCTATTTTCCAAGCATTCGAAAATGCTCTCAACTCAGTTGAGCCATCTAGAGAAGTGTATATTTGAAATAGGTAGTCATATCTACCAAGCACCCACCTACCTGAAAAGTTCTGTACAGAACTATACAGTGCATGGATTTCAGGTCTAACTTAAATACATTAGGGAAGTTATAAGTGCACAGACTTCAAGAGACTTAAATTGGTTTGGCTTGATTTAAAATATTATTCAGTCTTTTCCAGACATTTTGGGCTCACATTAAGTTGGATGGGCTTTTTTTTTTTTTTTTTACTCTGGAGTGTTAATTTCCTTTGCTTTATTTCCATCTCTTGTTTAAAGTAAAGCCATTATCTTCTTGTGCTTTCTTTATTTTCAGCGGCATGTAGAGTTTTTTTTTTTTTTTTCTTCCCTTAATCTAAACCCTAGACCTATGTTTTACTTGCAACCACCTAAAACCTATCCCTAACTTAGCAATATCCGCAAGGGCAAAAGTTTCTAAGCTTTTGGGTATCATAGACTCCTGGTGAAGCCTGTGAATACCTTCTCAGATTAATAAATTAACAAAATTTAAATTTACTTAATAATAATAATAATATAACACATAATATTTATTTAACAATATGTAATATATATAATATTATTTAATAATAATAAATTTATAATGAAATTTAAAATTAATAAAAATAAAGTTCATAGAATTACAAATGAAACCCCCAATTCAGAGATCCCCTAAAATCTAGTCATGTATCTTAGATCAAGATTCCCTTGTGTGTGGGGTTCTTACACTTGCCATATACACAGGAAAGGCTTTACCTGTAGGGTTATGAGAGTTACTTTTGGATACAAATTTGATCCTACCTCCTCATTCTACCTACTCTAAACATATCACGAAGCATTAAGAAATGGGACAAAGAAAAAAGCCTCTGTCCTAGGATCAGGATTCAGTGACTTTTTTTTTGCTAGTGCTTTTCTTGTTGGCCTTCTTACCTCCACATCTTGTTTGCATAAACTTATTTTTCTCCTCTCTTGCCTTAGCTATTTTGTTTTGCACAAAACCTTGAGTCCAAACATTATCTATCGTAAGACATTAGTTGTGTAATACTGGGCAAATCACTTAAACTCCTCGGGCCAAAGTTTCCTCATTTATAAAATGAGGGATTTTTTTGGCCCAATGTTCTCACGTGTTCTTCCCAGCTCTAAATTCATGGTCCTATGACCTAGTCCTATTTTACAAATCTGATCCTCCCTACTGGCTTGCCTGTATTTGACTACTGTCCTGCTTTAGGCCTCTGGAGCATGCAAACTCATTTCTAGCATGGAGTCCCAGTGTAACAGCTATACTCTATTAACAGTGAGGATGTTCTTAAGAGGGAGGTATGATGTTCTTCAGCTTCCTATCCTTTCCCCCCCATCAAACCTATTTTCTTCTCCCTCAGAGAAATTGCTTCAGGTAAGAGCTACAACATCTTTCATAAAATAATTGGAAAACCCTCAATCTACATGTTTACAAAAACCTTAAAGCCCATCAAGAATTCTGAACCCATAGAAATACACAGAGATCCAATTCGGGCACTGAAAATTAGATAGTTTGGGGAAAAATATTAAATACCATATACCTGTGACTTATCTAATATATATAGTTTTTTTTTTTTTTTTTTTTTCTGAGAGCTATGGAAAGTAGAGAGCTGAAGAAGACTCTGATAATAGCACTTTAAGCACAAGTGCACTCAAGTGTTACTGAGCATCCCCTCTCTCCCCATGCTGCCTGTTTCCCTCCCTTCTGTAGAGGGCTATAATTTCAATGGGAAATGGAGGGAGTGGGGAAGGGCATTCGATACTGACCTCTGGAAGACTGTATGTTTTCTGAAACTGAGATACAGAGTAGGAGCGGATGTAGTCACCCATTTCTTCTCTGGTTTCTATGGCACGTTTCACCAACCACTAATAAGAAAAAACAGTGTCAAATGCGTTAATACAGCTCAAGTCTCAATGCAACATTTACCTTTATAAGGAAGGCTTCTATAAAACAGTGTTACTTCCATGTTCTTGAAGTTGATCTCCAATAACAGTACTTTATTTATCCAAGGTTTTGTTGTAGGCAATGTGAGATCTGAGTTCTAGTTTTGAAACTAGATTAGCTCTCTGATTATGGACAATCATCTCATCCCATCCATCTCAATCTGAGAGGGTTGCCTGGAGTCCCATGACCAGTTATGTGTCAGAAGCAGGGCTTCAGAAAGCTAGGTTTTCCTGAATCCAAAGGCAGATCTCTATATATTATGGCATGATGCTGCCTCTCATTCAGGAACTCTGCAGATTAAAAGGGATATGGAGAGAACCAGCCAGTTTTCTCTCAGCACCTTCCCTGAGTTTAGAGCATTCCTTTTCACTTGTTAATTCACTGAAAAAGATGCGGAGTACCAGCTCTATTTCATCACTTGTCTTCCATCTGACAGGAAACAAGATTTCTAGCAGCACACCTATCAAAACAACATTTCACTACAATAAAACAATTTGGACATTTCATGATATTCACCAAGATGGTTTTTTTTCACAATGAATGTCTGTACAAAGATTTTCTGAGACACTGAAGAACTTAATTCTGTAAAATGCTATAAACACTATATGTGTGCATGTGTATATATGTGTATGTGTGTCTGTGTACGTGTGTGTATACACACACAGAGAGACACAGAGACACACACACACACACACACACACACACACATATATACATTTATATGCATGGGAAGAACACATTACTTCTGGAACCAGAGCACCTGTGTTCAAATTCCATTTTTGACACATCCTTGACATGACCTTGAACAAGCTACTTTCTTGGGGACTCAATTTCTCCACTTTCACCAAGGTGCTAAAGAGGATAGTCTGAGACCCCTCATACTTACTCTATGAGACAATGAAACTCAAAATATTTACTTAATATCCCTTGGCTCTCTAGCATAAATCCAGGTTAAAACTTGGTTGCTATTTTCCTCAAGAAAATATTACAATTTAATATTTTCACATCTGGAAGAAGCTATAAGTTGTATTTCCCTCTTTCCTAATCCTAAAAACAGAGATGACTGGTGAATACAAAGCTATTGGCCAGCACCTGCCAGTTAGTATACAGAAAAATGTAATCACTATATCCTATCCCATTTTTGGAGCTCTGTTGGGATTCCCAGAAGGCCTTCCTTGCTCAGGAGCTTTACCTTCAGCTTTCATTGCCCTTTCCCTGACTTCAAAGCCTCAAAAAAAATGTTAGCACATTCTCATATAAAAGGTTTAAAATCTCTACTCTAGGCTAGGTTCACCTGTGGCAAGTTTCCAAAATTAGAAGACCCAGGCTCTATTCTCAGTTGTGAAATTTATTACTTATGTGGCAAATCAAATAACCTCTCTGGCTGCTTCATGTGCAAAAGGACAAAAATGTTGTTTAAGCTACACACCCACCTCATGGGAATGCTGCACTATAGACAGGTAAAGCACAGTAGACAAGACACTTTATGATGTTACATAAATGTCAATCATTATTATTATGCCTATAAGATGTATTTATGAGATATATCTATCCAGAGCATTTGAATAGTGTCCCTGAAATTTATTTTAAAGAATCAAGGCCACTGAACAAGGGAAAACACAGATATTGTGGGGCTGGCCAGAAGTTCATTTGAATGCTCCTTCACAAAAGAAGCAGAGGAAATCACTGTATTTTCTCTTATCAAAACAAGTGTCAATATTCAGCTTCCTCCAGGAAAAAAAAATGACCCTCTGTCACATGTTAATGAGATGCAGTTTTAAAAAGGCATTTTCCTGTGAATATTCTTCTTAGTAAGAATCTTGGCAACATCCAGACTTATGATAAGAGAAACTGGGGGGAAAAAACCAAACCATCATAGGAACAAGTGGCCTGAGTAGCCAGTAGATTGCAAGTTATCTGAGGATAGGGGCTGCTTTTGCTTTTTTTTTATATCCCTAGTGCTTTGCACAGAGCCTACCACATAGTAAGTCCTTAAGAAATGCTTGTTGGCGTGATTTGACTACAACAGGAGTTTCCAAAACCTTAAGTCACAGCACCTGCTCTATTATAAATAACAAAACTCCAAAATTCAGATCCGTCAATTGAGTTTTAGTGATTCAGAGAATCAAGCAAAAGCAAGACTATGACTACAGGTGGCAACATTTTGTAGTATATTACATTAGCATCAAAGTAGATCTAAAATTCCTGAGTCTTAAGGCTAAACAGGTCATTAGGGATCTAGTTTAATTCCTTAACTTTATAGAAAAGAAAACAAAGGACGAAAGAGAGAAAATGACCTGCCCGGGGTCAAAGAAAGCAATAAGCAATTTGTTCCTTGTCTCTGTGGGAGACTGGAGGCATATAGGCATTAATGAACAAACTCCATCAATGCTGGCTCCAAGGCCAACACAAGGTAAACTGATCAGACCAACAAAATTACAAAATCACTGGCAGTGATTCCTACTCTACATTGCTTATATTCTTTTATAATACTGACTTATTTTACCATGCCAAGGACTTTTGTGGCAATAACTTTCTTTTTCCAGAAGCTCTAGGAGCTGATGATGCAGTTGCCAGGTTTCACCACCCACAGGGCTCCCTGTTTCTCAGAATGATGGAAGTGGTCTCTGGCTGGGAGCAGGGCTGGTGCCCTGGAGGCATTGCTCTTCCAAGGGCTCATGTGATTATGGTATGGGGCTATCTCCAAATGGGTAAGGAGAGAGGTGATGGCAGGGGTTTGATAGGTAGATAAATCCTATCTAGTTTCCCATACTTTAAAAACTTTAAGCTATGGAACACACATACAAATATTGTCTCTATAGAATCTTGAGTTTCTAGTGTGTCTGTATATTCTATGAGGACTGATACAGACTTATAGGAGTTTTCACTTAGCTCTACTTCCTCATCCCTGTTAAGATTATAACTTACCATCCTAGGAGAGCAATACAAGGGCAAGAGAATGACTACCTGGTTACTGGGTTTTTTCAATAAATTATCATCTTCCATTCTAGTCTATAAGTTTCCTGATACCACTAGTTTTCTCAATTTTTTCCCTGAGATTCTTCCCACACTTTTCAAAATTCACAAACTACTCCTTTCCATTTGCCAGTGTTTTTTTCTTCAAAATGAAGTCAAAGTCTACCAGCTCCAGGAAGCTCTACTGTATTATAAGACACTCCAAACCCATTAGTAGAAAGCTTAACATCTTTGCCTTCACTTTTTTTGTAAAAAGAGTTATAAGGATGCTTTCAGTAGCTTTTTGAAGTTGACATCAAGGACCACAGCCATGACATCCTGAAATGAGACCTTTAATGCCTTTATCAGATAGTGAATCCTGGACCCAGTGTACCAGTGACTCAGGAAACAGTAGCTAAAGAGTTAGCTTCAAAGTCAAGAAAACCTGGGTTGTGGTCCTACTTCTGATATGGTAAATAATCCCAGACAAGTCACTTAAATTCCTGTTCTCAACAACTCTCTTATACTCCCAGAATTCTGGGAATCACAGTATCCCAAAAGCTCCAGTCCTGCTGGCAGTACAGTCCCTGCAGACATCATCCACAAGATTAATCTATGTGTAAAAAAAGACCAACCATCTACCAACTGTGATCCACAGGGCAGGAAAATCAGCTTAGTTAAAGCAAGGCACCCTAAGGGAGAAAGATTTATTTACCAAACAAATCAAACCACTGCCATCACCTCCCTCCTTACTCATTTGAAGATGGCTCAACAGCCTAACCCAATAGCTCTTGGAAGAGCAATGTCTCCAGGTCACCAGTCCTGCTCCCAGCTTAGTCCCCACTTCCACCATCCTGGGAAACAGGGAGTCCTGTAAGAGATGTGGCCTGGCAACTGCATTATCAGGTGCTATAGCTTCTGGGAAAAAAAAATTGCCACAAAAGTCCTTGGCATGGTAAAATGAGTCAGCATTATAGAAGAATATGGTTTTCAATCATTTGAAATAACATTGTAGAAGATGTAGCATTATCTGCTTTGCTGTTGTACTCTAAAGACCATAGCAACCCTTCTAGAAACTGAACTCTTTGAGAACAGGGATAATCTCTATTTGTATCCTCAGTGTTCAGTAGAGTTTAGTATATGATAAAGTTCTTAATAATGCTTTCTCACTTTATTCATTAATTAATTCACTACACACTCATTCATAAGTTACAGAGAAGGCACTAATCAGCTTTGGTATAGGGAGTTTTCTAAGGCAAAGAAATCAGGGGTTCATCCTCTAAAGTACATGAAGGCTCCTACCTGAACAACAGGAAATATATGAATGAAATCCAGCCCCTGGATCTGATGGGGCTCTAGGCGGTGGGGGCACTTCATCCTTGGCAGGACAGATACAATTTTTTCTGTCAAGGCACTGTTGAATGAAAAAACAAACAAAAAAACAAGAAAAGGATGAAGAGACAAGAAGTAGCTTTTGATTAATCTCTGGATACAGTTTCGGGATAATGTCTACAGTAGATAGGAGGAAATGGACTTTAAAATAGGATGGTTTGGGGTCAATTTTGGGAAGAACATAATGGCAGAATCATGACACAGTGGGAACCAAAGGAAATCATTAAATCTCCTACTTGAGAATCTTTTCCAGATATGAGATATCCTCATAGATATCCTCCAGATATCATCTCCTAGAGGGATAGAAAACTATTTTCCCTTTGAGGCACAGATGTGTGATAAACTGAATATAAATCTCTGCTTATATAGATGTATATGTAAATATATTTGCATGTAAATGTATAATTTCCTTCTCTAATAATTTAAAGATAGCTTTGCTTGAAAGAGGTGTTTTCTAGAACCAAAAGTTCTAGGTTCGAGGTTGATGAACATCATCAGTTTTCAACAAATGAATGTGTACTTCTATAATAATCTATGTAAGATAAGGGTTTTTTTTTGTTGTTTTTGTTTCTTTTTGGCTCAAAGAGATATTCAAGTTCAGCAAGAGGAAAGCTCCCTCTAGTGTCTGCAGATTTCTTAGTCTGACAAAAAGTATCATTGGAATGATAAACTATTCTGCAACTTAAAATGAAAATAAATAAGAAAAAAAATTTAATTAAAAAACAAACAAACAAGGATCTGGGACTTCATTGGCATTTCCTGGCCTTTAAGCAGTCTTTGCCCAGACTCCTCTGAGGGGCAATACATTTGCCTGGTTCTTTAATCAGACAAAGATATTTCACACTTTCTTGAAATCCTATGTTTTTCTTGTATAGTTAATATTCTTAGCATTTTATTAACAATACCCTTACCAACAGCATGGAGAGATGAGGTACTAGGCTGGAAGGAAGAAACTGAAAGAATTCAAAGTTGGAAAGGACCTGGGAAGTCATATTGACTGCTACTTGTTCTTGAAGATTTCAAATGAAGAGATATGAAACATCTCCATTTCACTCATAGATCTCATTATTAGGAAATTTTTCCTTAATCCAAACCTAAATTTCCTTTTCTATAATTTTTCCCATGGTTTCTAGTTTTGTACATTAGGACAAAGCAAAATAAGCCTAATCCCACTTCCATATGAGATCCTTTCAAATACTTGGAGACAATTACCTCTAACCCTTTCATTTTATAAATTAGGAAAATGAGGCCTGAAGAAATGATTTGTCCACAATCAAATGGCAAAGGCAGGATGAGAAGAGTCTTGACTTCTATCAGGTGAACACCAACATTTGAGCATTACTGGGGAGGAAACCGTGACATTCGCAAATGAAGCAGTGCCTTTCCCACACCTATAAGATTCATCTGACTCTTACTTTCAATCAGTGATCCATCATGCCTAAATAAGGTCTTGTCAGTAATAGGAATAGCCTTTTTTCCCTTTGTTTAAATATCCTATGACAGCAGCTCTATACCGTAGCATCCAAATGGATCTCAGCTCTCAGACCTTCTCCTACCCTTAGTTAAGCTGCAAGAATTATGTTTAGTGGAGATGGTGAACACTAACATCTGAGGCATTACAGGAGAAGAGGGCCTTATGTTCCCAAATAGCAATACTACCTATAGATTTTTTCATTCTTTTGCAAACCGAAATGGGCAAAAGCCTGGTTAAAAGAGACATAAACCCACAGATAGTAAATGGGTTAGGATAGCATCAAGGGAGAGAAAGCTTACTGTGGAAGGTGGGTGCCCTCTTGGGATTGGTGGGTCCAGAAGGAAAAGTTTAATGTCAGGGTCATTCATTCTTCTACCATCACATAAAATAAGCTACTTGCTAATTTGTCACCATCAAAAAGACAAGTGTATTTACTAGGAGCCTATCATGGTGCCAGTCACTGTATTTAAAGGAGATTCTCACATCAAGGGAAATGAGCTCAAGGATTACCAACCGAATTGTAGATGCTTAATAAATGTTGACTGAATGAATATTAGCCTCAACAGTAAATAATTAGGAAGTTAAATCTGTTGAATAAATTAATCAATCACATAATACACTCCAAAGCCAGATAAAGGTGATTTTTGGATTATTCAGTGCTTTGGGATTATCTGTAGCATTCAAGGGAAAATAAAATCATAGAATGTTAAGAGTTGAAAGAGACCTTAGAGATCATTTAGTCTAAGCTCCTCATTTTACAGTTGAAGAAGGTGATGCTCAGAAAGAAGTGACTTACCTAAGGAAACCTGGTCAGTTAAGTGACAGAAAGAACTAGAAAAGACTTCTGACCAATAAATATCAAAGGCCCAATTATGTCACTTGAGGATGATTAAGTTAGATTCTTAGCAATCTAGTGGGAAGGTATTCTTAGGCAGAAGGAAATCAAAATAGACAGGCAAGTATTTCGGAGAAAGAGTAATAGGGAGGACAAAAACTTCCTTCCCCACACCCGTCTCCTAACCCTTTCTACCCTGTCCTCTCCAAATCCCCCAGTGACCTCCAATCCACTCTAGAGGAGTCTTTTACCTCTCAGCTGAAGAGCTCATAGAGATTTTGGTTATCTATGTGTTCATATGGTCATAAAGATTTGGGGAGTTCAGTATCTGAGGCCCCGATTTTACTTTGAGTTACACAAATCAACTTTGTCCAATACAATCTGAATTCCCTCTGGTCAATAAAAAGTATTATTCAGGACAGATAATTTCATATCTAACTCAATTAGGAACTTACATTTTTTGACCTATCGTAGAGTTTTCCTGAAACAGTAAGTCAACGTCTATATCAAAGTTGCAAGTAGTGATACACCAAGTCATTCCTCCTACTACCTGGAAAACATAAAAAAATAAATAATAATAATGATTTTCCCTTTTCAGTTTTGATGGAAGGAGTGGTGGTGGGATAAGGAAAGGTCAGAAATATTAACTTCCTATATAATCTATGTATGATGTATAAGCACTATCTTAAGACCTTTCTACATGTAACTAGGTTAATTTTTCCCTAATAAGCTCTAAAATTATCTTCACGATTTAAGTGGTTGACTTCATTTCTTGATTTCCTTAGTACAAAAACCACCAGGAATTAAGGGGCTGGGAGCATCTCTCTGAGGCTTCTGTCTAAAAAATAGGAACCTGACTAACACCAGGACAGGAGAGCTGGGTATGCTCAACAAATATCCTTTACTGAATGTTCTTCTCTAATTATGGCTAATTAAATCTTCTTTTGTTTAGTGTCTGGGCTATTAAGTGTTTCATTTCATTCCCACCTCTAGCTTATATTATCAGACTAGCCTGATCTGTTTTGGCTTATAGCAACCTAACAACAATCCTATGAAGAAGGTCAAACAAGTATTATTATACTTGTTTTATTGGCAGGAATGAGGATTATTAAGGTTAAGTAATTTATTTAGAATCAGAACACTAGAATCTAGTGTTAAAACTAGAAATCAAAGCCATGTCTTTTAACTTTAATTGCAGAGGGATTTCCTACATGATGTTATCTCTCAACAGTTATACATATTGGAAAGCGAACTTTTTGGCTCTTTACCACTTTCTCTTTTAGTGATAAAAGTTTATATTCTGGATCCCTGGATGAAATTTTATGACTCTAACTAGGAAGGAAAGCAACTCTTATGGCTAAAATTAAGAAGTCACATTTAGATTTTCTTCATTTAACTCAATTGTATGCTGATCTCTGGATGCTAGGATAAATTCAGAACTGGAATGGACCTCAGAGGTTATCTCTAAATTTTACAGATGAGGAAACTAAGACCCAGAAAGGAAAAGAGTTTGCCCTAAGTATATCACTAGTAAATAGACTGGAGGTATCTCAAGAGATACTTGTTGAGAGTTCTTCCCAGGCAGCATCATAGCTTGGCAGGGGGTACAGCTAGGCCTAGAAGTTAGTTATTCCAAAGTGGGACTGATTCGCCCTGAAAGTCATGCTGACTTGGTAAATTAGAGGTACTTTACTTGAGGAAAACATTATATACTCTAAAACAATAATTCTGTATTATATGAAACTTTCATTTTATCATTTATTCATTATTCATTTAGTTGTTAATAAGCCCCTTAAAACTAGAGAAGGAGAAAGGGGGGTAGTGGAAGATAGGGGAAATGCAAAGTGGAAGAAAAAGGAAAATTAAGCCCTGTTTCTGTTGTGCTAAGAGGAATAAGGAGGGCCTGAATGGTAAGAATAATTAAATGTTTACATCAGTAACAGAAACAAATGGCTCTCTTTGCCCTACCTACCCCTACAGTTTAGAATACAAACCTAGCTCAGATTGAGATTAAAAAGGAAAATGGAGGCAGGGCTAATTTGGGGGTAAAGACCATAAGAATCAATCCCTTTCTACATGAAACCTTTTAGCCAAAGGCCCTGGAGTTACCTTAATCATAGGCTATTTTTATTGGATGGTTCCCTAATTTTACAGGAACAAATTAAGTGATGAATACACTTATATTTTAATAACATAATTAGGACAGAAATACAAATATCTCATATTTAATGTATTCTCAAAAAATATTTGTTGAAAGACAGTCCAGTGATCTTCTGTGAATGACTTTGCTATTCTCAACAATACAATGATCTACTACTCTAAAGGACTTATATTGAAAAAATGCTATCCATACCCAGAAAAAGAACTGAATACAGGTTGAAGCATTTTTTTTAAACTTTATTTTTTTAAGGATTTTTTGGAGGAGATCTATATTTTCTTTCACAACATTACTGTTATGGAAACAATTTGCCTAACTTCAAATGTGACTTCTCATCAAGGGAGTGGAAAAGAAAGGAGAGAATCTGGAACTCAAAAGTTTTAAAAACAAATGTAAAAAATTGTTTTACACGTAATTGTGGAAAATAAAAATATTAAATAAAGCACAAGGAAAAAAAAAGATAGTCTAAGAAGGTATGGGGAGGGGAGGGAGAAGGGAAAGGAAGAAAGAACAAAAATGTTTTTTTTTTTTTTGTTTTTGTTTTTTTTTTTAATTTTTTATTTTATTTTATAATTATAACATTTTTTGACAGTACATATGCATGGGTAATTTTTTACAACATTATCCCTTGCACTTACTTCTATTCAGATTTTTTCCCTTCCTCCCCCAACCCCCTCCCCCTGATGGCAAGCAGTCTTATATATGTTAAATATATTACAGTATAATTTAGATACAATATATGTGTGTATAACCGAATTTTTTGTTGCACAGGAAGAATTGGATTCAGAAGGTAAAAATAACAGTTTACATTCATTTCCCAGTCCTTTTCTGGATGTAGCTGGTTCTGTCCATCATTAATCAATTGGAATTGGATTAGCTCTTCTCTATGTTGAAGAAATCCACTTCCATCAGCATACATCCTCGTACAGTATCATTGTTGAAGTGTATAATGATCTTCTGGTTCTGCTCGTTTCACTCAGCATCAGTTGATGTAAGTCTCTCCAAGCCTCTCTGTATTTCTCCTGTTGGTCATTTCTTATAGAACAGTAATATTCCATAACATTCATATACCATAGTTTACCCAACCATTCTCCAATTGATGGACATCCATTCATCTTCCAGCTTCTAGCCACTATGAAAAGGGCTGCCACAAACATTTTGGCACATACAGGACCCTTTCCCTTCTCTAGTAGTTCCTTGGGGTATAAGCCCAGTAGTAGTATGGCTGGGTCAAAGGGTATGCACATTTTGATAACTTTTTGGGCATAATTCCAGATTGCTCTCCAGAATGGTTGGATTCTTTCACAACTCCACCAACAATGCATCAGTGTCCCAGTTTTCCCACAGCCCCTCCAACATTCATCGTTATTTGTTCCTGTCATTTTAGCCAATCTGACAGGTGTGTAATGATACCTCAGAGTTGTCTTAATTTGCATTTCTCTGATCAATAGTGATTTGGAACACTCTTTCATATGAGTGGAAATAGTTTCAATTTCATCGTCTGAAAATTGTCTGTTCATATCCTTTGACCATTTATCAATTGGAGAATGGCTTGATTTCTTATAAATTAAAGTCAATTCTCTGTATATTTTGGAGATGAGGCCTTTATCAGAAACTTTAACTGTAAAAATGTTTTCCCAATTTGTTACTTCCCTTCTAATCTTGTTTGCATTAGTTTTGTTTGTGCAGAAACTTTTTAATTTGGTGTAATCAAAATGTTCTATTTTGTGATCAATAATGGTCTCTAGTTCTCCCTTGGACACAAACTCCTTCCTCCTCCACAAGTCTGAGAGGTAAACCATCCCATGTTCCTCCAATTTATTTATGATTTCGTTCTTTATGCCTAAATCTTGGACCCATTTTGATCTAATCTTAGTATGTGGTGTTAAATGTGGGTCCATGCCTAGTTTCTGCCATACTAATTTCCAGTTTTCCCAGCAGTTTTTGTTAAATAATGAATTCTTATCCCAAAATTTGGGATCTTTGGGTTTGTCAAAGATTAGATTGCTATTTTTATTCACTATCTTGTCCTGTGAACCTAACCTATGCCACTGATCAACTAGTCTATTTCTTAGCCAATACCAAATGGTTTTGGTGACTGTTGCTTTATAATATAGCTTTAAATCAGGTACACTTAGACCACCTTCCTCTGACTTTTTTTTCATTAGTTCCCTTGCAATTCTCGACCTTTTATTCTTCCATATGAATTTTGTTGTTATTTTTTCTAGGTCATTAAAATAGTTTCTTGGGAGTCTGATTGGTATAGCACTAAATAAATAGATTAGTTTGGGGAGTATTGTCATCTTTATTATATTCGCTCGGCCTATCCAAGAACATTGAATGTCTTTCCAATTATTTAAATCTGACTTTATTTTTGTGGCAAGTGTTTTGTAATTTTGCTCATATAATTCCTGACTCTCCTTTGGTAGATATATTCCCAAATATTTGATACTATCGACTGTTATTTTGAATGGAATTTCTCTTTGTATCTCTTGCTGTTGGATTGTGTTGGTAATGTATAAAAATCCTGAGGATTTATGTGGATTTATTTTGTATCCTGCGACTTTGCTAAAATTCTGAATTATTTCTAATAGCTTTTTAGCAGAGTCTTTGGGGTTCTCTAAGTATACCATCATGTCATCTGCGAAAAGTGACAATTTGATTTCTTCATTTCCTACTCTAATTCCTTGGATCTCTTTCTCGGTTCTTATTGCCAAGGCTAGAGTTTCTAGTACTATATTGAATAGTAATGGTGATAGTGGGCAACCTTGTTTCACTCCTGATCTTACAGGGAAAGGTTCTAGTTTATCACCATTACATATGATGTTTACTGAAGGTTTTAAATATATGCTCCTTATTATTTTAAGGAATAGTCCATTTATTCCTATACTCTCAAGCGTTTTTAGTAGGAATGGATGTTGGATTTTATCAAATGCCTTTTCTGCATCTATTGAGATGATCATATGGTTTTTATTAATTTGATTATTAATATGGTCAATTATACTAATAGTTTTCCTAATATTAAACCATCCCTGCATTCCTGGTATAAATCCCACTTGGTCATAGTGTATTATCCTGGGGATGATTTTCTGAAGTCTATTTGCTAATATCTTATTTAAGATTTTAGCATCAATATTCATTAAGGAAATTGGTCTATAGTTTTCTTTCTCAGTTTTCGATCTACCTGGTTTAGGTATCAGTACCATGTCTGTGTCATAGAAGGAATTTGGTAGGACTCCTTCAATCCCTATTTTTTCAAATAGTTTACATAGCATTGGAGTTAGTTGTTCTTTAAATGTTTGGTAGAATTCACCTGTAAATCCATCTGGTCCTGGGGACTTTTTCTTAGGAAGTTGGTTAATAGCTTGGTCTATTTCTTTTTCTGAGATGGGACTATTTAAACTACTTACTTCTTCCTCTGTTAATCTGGGCAAGCTATATTTTTGAAGGTATTCTTCCATTTCATTTAAGTTATCGAATTTATCGGCATAAAGTTGAGCAAAGTAGCTCCTAACTATTGTTCTAATTTCCTCTTCATTAGTGGTGAGTTCACCCTTTTCATTTTCAAGACTATCAATTTGCTTTTTCTCTTTCCTTTTTTTAATCAGGTTTACTAAGGGTTTGTCTATTTTGTTGGTTTTTTCATAAAACCAACTCTTAGTTTTATTAATTAATTCAATAGTATTTTTACTTTCAATTTTATTAATCTCACCTTTTATTTTTTGAATTTCAAGTTTTGTGTTTGTCTGGGGGTTTTTAATTTGTTCCTTTTCTAGCAATTTTAGTTGTAAACCCAATTCGTTGGCCCTCTCTTTCTCTATTTTATGCAGGTAGGCCTGTAGAGATATAAAACTTCCCCTAATTACTGCTTTGGCTGTATCCCACACATTTTGGTATGATGTCTCATTATTGTCATTTTCTTGGGTGAAGTTATTAATTATGTCTATGATTTGCTGTTTTACCCAATCATTCTTTAGTATAAGATTATTTAGTTTCCAATTATTTTTTGGTCTATTTTCCCCTGGCTTTTTATTAAATGTTATTTTGATTGCATTATGGTCTGAAAAGGATGCATTTACTATTTCTGCCTTACTGCATTTGATTTTGAGGTTTTTATGCCCTAGTATATGATCAATTTTTGTATAGGTTCCATGAACTGCTGAGAAGAAAGTATATTCCTTTCTGTCTCCATTTAGCTTTCGCCAAAGATCTATCATATCAAACTTTTCTAGTATTCTATTTACCTCTTTGACTTCTTTCTTATTTATTTTGTGGTTTGATTTATCTAATTCTGAGAGTGCAAGGTTGAGATCTCCCGCTATTATAGTTTTGCTATCTATTTCCTCTTGCAGCTCTCTTAATTTCTCTTTTAAGAATTTAGATGCTGCACCACTTGGTGCATACATGTTTAATATTGATACTGCTTCACTATTGATGCTTCCCTTTAGCAGGATATAATGCCCTTCCTTATCTCTTTTAATTAGATCAATTTTTGTTTTTGCTTGATCTGAGATGAGGATGGCTACTCCTGCTTTTTTGGTTTTGCCTGAAGCATAATAGATTCTGCTCCACCCTTTTACTTTTAGTTTGAATGTCTCATCCTGTTTCAGGTGTGTTTCCTGTAAACAACATATAGTAGGATTCTGACTTTTAATCCAGTCTGCTAACTGCTTCCTCTTTATGAGGCAGTTTGCCCCATTCACATTTATGGTTAGAAGGACTAATTCTATATTGCTTGCCATCCTATTAACCCCTGCTTATGCTTTTCCCTTTTCCTTCCCTTTTACCCTCCTATCCAGTATTAAACTGGTAAACACCACTTGCTTTTCACAGCCCTCCCTTTTTAGGATCCCTCCCCCACCTTAAAGATCCTCCCCTTATTTTACCCCTTTTCCTCGAAATTACTGTATTCCCTTCCCCTTAGCTTACTCCTTCCCTTTCACTTTTCAATGAAGTGGAAGAAGTTTCACCATAAATCGAGTATGTCTATTGATACACGCTATGTTCATCTCCCTCCTTTCTTTCTCTCAGATATAATAGGTTACCTTTGCCTCTTCATGAGATGTAGTACCACCACTTTGTACTTTTTTATGATATAATCTCCTTTCCACCTCTATTTTCTAAGACAAATTGTACATATGTTCTTTACATATTTTTTTGACAGAAGTATAGTTCTCAAGATTTCTTTTTACCTTTTTTAGAAGTCTCTTGAGTTCTGTATTTGAAGATCAAACCTCTTATGTAGGTCTGGTTTTTTCATCAAAAATAGATGGAATTCATTTATTTCGTTAAATGTCCATCTTCTTCCCTGGAAAACGATGCTCATTCTTGCTGGGTAAGTTATTCTTGGCTGCATACCAAGTTCCTTAGCCTTTCGGAATATCATGTTCCAGGCCCTGCGTTCTTTTAATGTGGACGCTGCTAGATCCTGTGTTATCCTTATTGTGGATCCTCCATATCTGAATTGTTTTTTTCTAGCAGCTTCCAATATCTTTTCCTTTGTCTGATGGTTCTTGAACTTGGCTACTATATTTCTTGGCGTTTTGATTTTAGGGTCCCTTTCAGTAGGTGATCGATGAATTTTCTCAATGTCTATTTTACCCTCTGTTTCCAAAACGTCTGGGCAGTTCTCTTTGATAATTTCCTCGAAAATGGTGTCCAAGCTCTTTTTTTCCTCCCATTTTTCAGGGAGTCCGATTATTCTCAAATTGTCTCTCCTGGATCTGTTTTCCAGGTCTGTTGTCTTTCTGGTAAGGTACTTGACAGTCTTTTCAATTGTTTCATTTCTCTGGTTTTGCTTGACTCCCTCTTGGTTTCTCCTTGAGTCATTCATTTCTACTTGTTCCAGTCTAATTTTCAATGATGTATTTTCTTCACTCACTTTTTTTATATCTCTTTGTAATTGTCCAATTGAGTTTTTATCTTCTATGGAATTTTTTTCCATTTTATCCATTTTATTTTTTAGAGAGCTGATTTCTTTTTCCAGCTCACTAATCCTGTTTTCCTTGGAGTTGTTTACCTTTTCCAGCTCACTAATCTTGTTTCTCAATGATTTGATTTCTTTATCCATTCTGTCTTTGAATGCATGGGATGACTTCTCCAGGCTCTCTTGCCAAGCTTCCCTTTCCTTTTCCCATTTCTCTTCCAGCTCTCTTGTGAGAGCCTTTTTTATTTCCTCTATGAGGTTCTTTTGTATTGAGGAGCAGCTTATATCCCTCCCAGGGGATACATCTGGGGACAGTCTGTTCCTAGTCTCCTCAGCATTTGAAGTCTGCTCCCTCTCCACACAAAAGCTGTCAATGGTTAGAGCCCTTTTGAATTTTTTATTCATTTTGTCAGAATCAAAGAAAACAAACTGACAAGAGAAGCAATTGGTCTGTTTTGCGGGGGATAGGGCTGGATGTTATTAATGGGCTTCCTCTACAGACTGGGGATAGGGCAGCAGAGAGCCACTAACAGAACAGCAATGACTGTACTGAGTCTGCGCTCTGAGGCTCCGAGAACGCACCGAGTCAGTCCAGGTGGGGGTTGGGGGTGGCCGGGCTCTGAGAGACGCTGGCTTTCTGGGGTTTTAATCTTCACCTCCGGTGTTTACACCCTCTCTGCTGCTCCTGGCTTGCTGCCAAGACGGAGCATCCACACTGGGGCAAAAGCCCTTTCGCAGAAACTGCAGAGATCACACCCCTCCCCCTCCGGTCTGAGCTGTGTGAGCTGCCTGTCTTGCTCTGGCTGTCTGCCCTCAGTCTGCGCCCAGTCTGATTGACCCTCCCCCGAACAAACACAGACCTTTTCTGGCGACTTTCAAGGATGTCTTCTCTTGGTGATAATTTGTGGATTTCTTTCTGGGTCAAGCATTAAGTCAGAGGCTTGTCATGAAGTAAGTTCTGAGAGAAAGCGAGGAGCTCAAGCAGCTGTCTGCCTCCCCGCCGCCATCTTAGCCGGAAGTCGAAAGAACAGAAATGTTGAGTTAAATCTGTCTACTGTATAGCTTAAGTTGGCAAACACTGGACTAGATAATGACTAAGATCTCTTCTGGGTCTAAACAGTCTCCTAATTTCTCATGTACCTACCCAATTTGATCAATTTATATAGGAGAAGAAACCATGATTTGGGATTCTTTGTGCATTATTTCATAGTGTCAGATTCTACCATGAAAATAGAAATAGCTCAATAAATATATCTGAATGGCATTATGTAAAGAAAATGGACAAATCTGAATATTTCTAAAGCAAATGAGAGTTGTCAGGTGCGGGGGACAGGAAGAGGAACAAATAGAAGACAGAGAAACAGGTAAAATGACTCTTATCTTCTACTCCCAATGTCATCTACACTAGGCTGACACAAAAGATTTTCTTCTTACCTTGTCAAAGGGTGACAAGCCTTTAATTCTTGCCCTGAAATATCCAGCTGCAACCAAGAGCTCCAAAATTTCTGCCAATTTGATGTTTTGTTCTTCATCTTCTCTTGTTTCCACCTAAAGGAAGCCCCCAAAAAAGGAAGAAAGGGAAAAAAAAGTCAGGTGGATGATTTATTTTCATTTGATGTCAAGGTTTGATCAACAAGAAGATAATGACACAGATGCACTACTATTCAGTGAACTCTTGCTGACAATACAATGACCACTTAATGAGTTTCTATTATATATAACACAGCACAGTGGTAGACCTTCAGCATAAGAAATACAACATGTGATGTATTCACCTGTCCACAAAGAACTTAAAATTTAAACAGCTAGAGCAATAAGACAAATATGTAGCAATGAACAAAATAATGCCAGGGAAATAGATTATATACTTAAACACTAAAGGAATTTAGGGCAAGAGAGAAATCATTATGGAGTATGGTTAATCAGGAATGATTTCTTAAAAGAGGCAAATTTTAATTTTGTAATATTCCTTTACATTCCTATCCCTACAGCTAGAACTCTGATTAGATCATTTTTAAATTACTGCACCACCCTCCTTGATTCCAAATCCTCCCTCCTCCAATCTATCCTATTCCAACAATTCCTTCCCCAAAATTGCCACTTCATTACTCCCTATTCAACAAACTGGGCTTTGAAGGAATAGTTAATTTTCAATTTTCAAGAGACTACTCAGTCTAGGAAGCTAAGGGGTTTCAACTCCTTGGTGGTTGAACCATAGGAATTCAACCACCTAGTTTGGTTGATTTTCAAGACAGTTGAGACCCAGAATTGTAACTAAAGATATCTTTAATAGTAGTTCTATGGCAAAGGTCCATTCTGCTTTTGGGCAATATGATATGTGAAAATTTAAATTTAAGCAATAAACTCATTCATTAAGTCAAAAAACATTCAGTGACTACTATATATAAGGCACAGTGCTAAACAACTGAATAGATGTAAAAGTCAATTCAATAATCACTCATTAAGTACTTCCTATGTTCATGGCACTATACCAAGGAAATTTTCTTATGGGGACATTCTATGTCTTAGAATTTGGAGAAGAATGAGAAATCAAAGAACTGTAGGATAAGTAAAAGAGAGGAACAGAACCATGGCTTTGATCAAAGCCACTAAATATATTTTACTGTTTTTATTAACTAACCTCTGCAGTTAATAACTTTTAACTGCTCTCTGCAATCCAATTAAAAAAAAAAAAAAAGTTTAAATCTAGCATCCAGATGTTAACTCACTTTTGAATTCTCCCCTTTCCCTCCACATCCAGCAGGTCACCAATACATTTTTCCTTATTCCTTTACATTCCTACCTCTATAATATTCTAGCTGGAACTCTGATTACTTCAAATTTAAACCACTGTAACAGCCTCCTAACTAGTATCTCAGATTCTAACTCCTCCCTCAACCAATCCACTGATCTTCCAAAATTGCCATTTTATCACTCTCTATTCAAAAATTTCTGATGGTTTCCTACCGCTCATAGGATAAATATTGTAGTGGAAAGAACAAAAGATGTGGGTACAAATCCCAACTCTGACACTACTTAATCCTATCTTAACCTACCCTCATTTTTCATATATAAAGTGGGAATAAAATCTAGTCTGAGGAAGCTGCTTTGGATATCTTTGAATAATATATAATTGAGTCATCATTTCCTCTTATTCTGTGAGAGTCCTTTGTGCCAACTAGACTGTCTGAGCTCATTCCTGAGGGTTTTTTGTTTGTTTGTTTGTTTGTTTTGTTTTGTTCACCACTCTCTCTCTCTCTCCTCAGTCATATCAGTTCTTTAAGGCTCAGCTTAAATATCTTTTTTCACTGAGGCTTTCCCTGATCACTCCATTTGAGACTCCTAAACATAGCAGTCACTCTCTAATCCTCATTTAAGTTTTGAATCACATTCCAGATTTTTCTTCCTCTTTACCCTTCTTCTCATCCCAGAAAAATTTTAACTAAAACTCCATTCTCCTGCTTGCTGACTTACTCCCTAAAAATATTATTTTAGGAAGGGCTTTCTTTTACCATGTTTCACCTCACTAACAAGTAAATTCTGAGAGTAGGAGACCAAGTATAGATAGGGGAGGGCAATGCTGGAAGCAACAGTTTGTGTGGGTCTGGAGCACTGGTATCAAATTCAAATAGAAACTCCCTGCCTTCAGCATACCGACTTAGAAAACCACACATTAACATAATTGATATTCTCCCATCAGGGAAGCTAGACAGCTCAGTCTACAGGAGTGTCTGGCTTGGAGTTAGGAAGACTCATCTTCCTGAGTTCAAATCCAGCCTCAGACACTTAATAATTGTGTGACCCTGAGCAAGTTACCCAACCCTGTCTGCCCCAGTTTCTTCATCTATAAAATAAGTTGGAGAAAAAAATGGCAAACCACTTTCAGCCAAGAAAATTCTAAATGGGGTCACAAAAAGTTGCTGCCTTTGGTCTAGAGGGACAAATTATCAAGATATGTGAAAGAAGGAAGGCTATCAAAGAAATGGGAGGGCAGGGGGAATCACAAAGCTCATTACAAAAAAAAAAAGGGGGTATCTAAGAAAATATCACTAATAATCCGTGTGACTAGTTGCTCTACAAAATCTTTTATAAAGAAAAATATGTATTTTTCTCACCTACATGCTGAAAGCATCTGTGATGATGATATGAAAAGTAACAGACAGTGACAAATGATATGCTAAACTGGGTCACATTACTCCACTCCCAAAACTGACTAACAGGTACAGAGAAAGTAAGCTTTCACTTTACTTAAGATTCGCTGACACTGCTACTTTAAAGGTTTTTCTCCAAAAAAAAGTTTCTCTTTTTTTCTCACTTTTTAAATTTCATTACATATATTCACTGAGGCTTAAAGCAGGAATCTTAGGATCACAGATTTAGAGCTGGAAGGAATCTTATAAGCCATGCACTCCATCACTTCTATTTTAGAGATGACAAAAATTGAGGCTGAGAGTAGAGAAGTCTACTTGGCCAAATCACACAGAGCAGAGTGAGGGTTCAAGCTCAGTTTCTGTAACTAAATCCAGTACCACCTGGATTTTAACATGCTCTGTTAGCAAAGATGTATATACTAGGAAAAGGGATTTGTCACTGACATGATGGACATCCAGTGTAGATAGCTTCCAACACAAGGGTTTACAGATCGATGCAAAATTTCCACCATAAGAGCCATTATCACACAGAAAAGCTTAGTCTTAATTCTTTATATGGAAAAAAAACCTAGTGGATGAAGAATGCCTATTGTCTATGGTCTGATATGTGACTAGAACAATCAATAGTTCTGGTTCATCAATGCATGGTTTGGATAAATACTTCAAATCAACAAGCAGAATAAGAGCAGGAGAGTAAGATGGACTGAATTTTTGGAAATGATGCCGTTTTTAATGGGTCCTTTCCTCCCCCTAGTTTCTCCCTAAAACACAAACCAATCTTTTTTTTTTTTTTTTTTAATATGATAAAATAAAATTCTAGAGATCCTTTATGGCTATAAAATATGGGATAACAGTTTTCAAAGAATTAAAGTTTTAGGCCCCTATGAGGGTAATGGACAGAAAGGCTTGAATGAATTGCAGCAGATTACCATAGGGGGACTGTACAAGGGATGAGGGCAGAAAAGATATAATCAGAGAAATATATGACAGGAAAAGAAGGTGACTCTATCAGGTAGGGAGAATATGGAATTACCCATGCTCAGTTTTTGGGTTTTATGGGGACCCATACAAAGATATTCAAAAAAGAATTTTTTACAAAATGAGAAGGCGTGGATGACTTACAGTCCATACTGTCAGAGGTCATCTAATACCACATCCTCATTTTACAGATAAGGCAACACAGGTACAACAAGAGAAAATGACTTGTCCAAAAATAAAATCACAGATTCATGAAAGAATCAAAATGGGTTTACATTTCTCCAGCTTACACCAAAACAGAAAGCAGGGAGGCAGACCAGAAACTGATTAAGCGTTTAGAAAGAATCATTAATTGAAATGAAAATTGAAGACATTTTCACTGACTGTCCTCCATTCCTAGAATTCTCTCCCTCTTCATTTCTACTTCCTGGCTCTCTACAAAAATCCTGCCTTCTAAGAGAATTCTTTCCCAAACCTTCTTTTCTGTTGATTATCTCTGAGCTATCCTGTACATACTTTGCTAGCACATAGTTATTTGCATGTTAGCACTCTCTCTGGACTGTGAGCTCCTTCAGAACAGGGACTATTCTGTGCCTTTCTTTGCACCACTAATATTGAGCACACAGTAAGCACTATATAAATGTTAGTTACCACTGTTACTATTTATGTCTATTGCACTTAAGGCAGTGCCTGGAATACAGCAAGCACTTAATAAATGCTTGTTGATCGACAACTCAAAAAATAGCACTACCTTGAAGACGAAGAGGAAAAGCATTTGCCGCTGTGTTTATGCCTGGTCTCTTGCTAAGTCAGCTTTGCTTCCAAACATACTAATCATCATCTCAGGAAACAGAAGGCTTGCTGGTTGTCTTCCTGCTCCCAATCTCTCCCCACTTCAGGATATTCACCACTCAGCCATCAAAGTACAAGTCTGACCACTCCACCAATCCCTCCCTAACTTGTGCCTCCCTAACATTCCAAGTAAAACCTCTGGTATTCAGAGTCCTTTACAAACTCGCTGCCCCCTTCGAGAAATCTCCATCTCCCAGTTCTAACTATTTTCACCGGCGATGCTCTTCCAGCTCATCATTGCTTCTTGGCTTCCTAAAATTCCAGCTAAAATTCCACCCTCTATAAAAAGCCTTTCGGGATCCTCCATAATTCCGGTGCCTTCCCTCCATTGATTACTTCCAATTTGCATAGTTTTGCATACCTTGTTTGAACATAGGGATTTGCATGTTATGTTAAACTGTGAGCTCAAGGACAGCAAGGACTTCTGCCTTTCCGGTAGCCCCGGGGCTTAGCCCGGCACTTATGTTTACTGACTGACAGGCTGAATGAAGGCACTGAGTCAAGTCTGCTTTTTCTCAACCGCTTCGCTCATGACATCCTCTCCTGGAGAAAGCCCTACTCACCAGGCTCCAAACCTCAGAAATAAAGCACCCACCAGCGAACTTCCCGCCCCTCCTCCCACATTACTCCGTAGTTTTCAGCATTTTCCAGACGCACCTCCCACTCTCTCTACCTAGAGTGTGCATGTTTGCACGCAGACCCAGGCACCGGAGACGCTTTCCAAGACAACAGCCCAAGCCCCGCGCCGGCCGCCGCCCCGAGGGAACTCTGGGCGTGTCAGAGGCACTCCGGGAGGGCAGGCGGACACGCCCCCTCGCCAGACCGCTCAACCAGAGCGGAGAAGAGAGCCCAGCGGCCGGCAAGGTCACCCCTTGCACAATCATTAAACCCATAGGACTGAGCTGCAAGTCTCGTGATCGGAGATAAAGGAAGGAGCCTTAGTCCGAAGAGGAGAAGTACGCGAGCCGACAGGCGGGCACACGGCGGCCGAGGACAGTGGTCGGGACTGGCGCCCCGGGCATCCAGCGGCTCCCCGAGCCCGCTCCCGGACCATTCCCGCGGCCCGAGAGGCTGGGAGAAAACCCGGTGGCGGGGCAGCCAGGAGGGGACGCGCGCCTCCCCGCCTCTCTCAGCGGCTCCCCAGCGTCCTCTCCCCCCCTGGCAGACACACCTGGGTATGAGGATGAGTGCTAGACGGGGCCCCCTCCCCGCTCACGCCCTCTCCGGGCACACCCAGGAAACCTAGTCCCGGAAGGGCTCCTAACAGGAAGGGGGACCCATTCCGTACCTCCTGCGGGGCCTGGCCCTCCGGCCCCTGGGGGAGCTCCATGGCCCACCCACCCAGCTCGGGACCGGCGGCTGCAGCAGAGCCGAGGCGGGGAACCGCCGGAGGAAGTCGTCCCTTGTTCGGAGCTGCTACCGGGGTGGAGTGCAAAGAGAAAACTTCCTCCGCCTGCAGCCAAGCCTCCTCGCCGCCTGCCCCGGCCTGCGCATGCGCACCGGCGCCTGCCCCGGCCCGAGAGGACGCGCTCCGTGCCGGGTTTCCGAGGCTGCCGGGAGCTGGCCGAGACATCGGGCATCAAGTTCAGGTTCGAGCAGTGGCGGCTGAGCCCCCTAGGAAGGCTTTGCTGGAGGGGTCGCTTTCCCGGTTCTGGAGGGCAACTGTCTGGGAAAGCGGGCGCGCCCTCCCTCCTGCCCCTTGGCAGAATAAGAGCGCATGTTCACTCGCCAGCGAAGCCCTTTGATGGGAGGAGGTTGGAGACCAGGCTTGGCTCATGTGATTTATTCTGCACTAGACTCTAATGCTAGAAATGTGCCGGGACATACAGTGTGTTGGAATCACGAGATCCAAGTTCAAACTCTAATTTTGCCGATGTCAGTGGGCAAACCACTTTGTTTCTCCGGGTTTTAATTTCCTTGTCCGCAAAATGAAGCAGCGAACTCCCACGTGTCCCTCCTTGTTCTGACGAGGCTTATCTAGTTCTGAGCCCTAGTTGTGAATGTCCGAGAAAAAGGCCCCAGGTGCAGGCCAAGTGGCACTGACCGAGTAGACTCTCGCAGTGGTCCTCACACTTTTTAAATAGGGGCCCAGTTCACTGTCCCTCAGACTGTGGGAGGGCCGGACTGTAGTAAAAACAAAAGTTCACACTCTGTCTCCGCCACTTAGCTTATTTGCCAAACCGCATAAACGACCCCAGCGGGCATGCTGGCCTGCGGGCCTTGGTTTGAGAACTCCTGGTGTAGTTTTCTGACTCCAGTCTAGACAAGAAACAAGCTGTCAGGCCCGGAGAGACTTACATGAGCTGATGCTGAGTGAAATGAGCAGGACCAAGAGATCGTTGTATATACTTCAACAACAATACTGTATGATGATCAATTCTGATGGGCGTGGCCCTCTTCAACAATGAGATGAACCAATAGAACAGTAATGAACTGAACTCTGGGAGATGACTATGAACCACTACACAGAATTCGAAATCCCTCTATTTTTGTCCGCCTGCATTTTTGATTTCCTTCATAGGCTAGTTGTACACTATTTCAAAGTCCGATTCTTTTTGTACAGCAAAACAGTTGTTTGGACAAGTAAACATATATTGTACTTAACTTATACTTTAACATATTTAACAAGTATTGGTCAACCTGCCATCTGGGAGGGGGAGGAGGGGAACAATTGGAACAAAATGTTTGGCAATTCAATGCTGCAAAATTACCCATGCATATATCTGGTAAATAAAAACTATTAATGAAAAGAAAGAAAGAAAAAGAAAGAAAGAAAGAAAGAAAAAAAGAAAGAAAGAAAGAAAGAAAGAAAGAAAGAAAGAAAGAAAGAAAGAGAAAGAAAGCTGTCCTGAATCTTAGTTTTTTTATGTGTAAAATAAAAATAGCAATTCTTGTGCTGTTCACTTGAAGGGATTTTAAGGAAAACATCAGGTAAATGGTAAAATAATAGATCACTTTGGTTATCTTATTCCCATTGTTACCACTTGCTTTACCTAGGAGCTTCCACATGAATAGGGGACACAAGAAAAATCAGCATCATTGTATTTAGGGTATTTTGTCCTGTTTACATTTATAATATGTGTTGTTGGGTTATCAGTTGACATGGACAGATTTAGTTTCTAGAGGAGAAAACAATCTCCAAAAGAACTTCAGTTAATGTCTATGCCAACTTTTTCCATTTTCTTGGCACAAAACTGTGCTATGTCAGAGAAATTTTAAAAAGTGAAATACATTCTATCTGTTCTTATCAGGAACAGTGTGGTTGTCAAGGATAATTCCCTGAGCATCCCTCCCATCTTATTTGCCCCTTTCACTTCTTTACACTTTGCTCCTGTAGTCCAAGCTGGGCCTAAGATCATAAGCTCAGAAGAAGTTCTCCCCTCCAAGGCTTTGGGAGTCTTGGGGGTTTAGAGCTGGAAGGGAAATTAGATTTCTCATCTGTAAAATAAAAGGATTGGCTTATAATTAGAGAAATGCAAATTAAAGCAACTCCGAGGTTCCACTTCACATCCATCAGATTGGCAAAGTTGGCCAAAAAGAAAAATGACAAAAGAGTGGCTATGGGAAACAGCTACGTTAATGCAGTATGGCGGAGCTGTGAGTTAGGTCAGCCCTTCTAGAAAGCAATTTGGAAGCATGCCCCCAAAAGTCATTGGACTGTGTATATTCTTAAATCTCAAACAACAGAACCATTGTTGTTCTATCATGCCCATATGGGTGTCCTTCCCTGTCTCCAAATCTGACCAGGTTCATGCTTACTGTATCTACCCATGTCATCTCTTGCTGTCCCCTTTTCTTTTTGCCTTCAATCTTTCCCATTATGAGGATCTGTTCCAACGAGTCCATTCTTGTTATTATGTGGTTAAAGTATTTGAATAGTCTGAATTAAGTTTTTAAAATATTAACTTATTTGATCTCCGAGGGATTCTCAAAAGTCTTCTCCAGCACCACAATTTGAAAGTGTAGATTTTGTGGTACTCAACTTTCCTTATAATCCAACTTCCACAGCCATGCATTACATAACTTTGACTACATGGATCTGTCTCTGTTTTTCAGTGTAATGTCCAGATTTGCAAAACCATTACTAGGTACAAACTCCAAAGAGATCAAAGAGGGGAAAAAAGACCTATACATACGACCTTCCCATTTTATAAATGGAGTCTATTGAGAATCTCAGGAGTCTGGCACAGACAGTATTAGAATCCGTTTTATTCCCAATTCAGGGCCCTCTCTACTGCATCTTATTGGCATCCATGATAAATATTTGCTGGATATCCTTAATCAATAAATCAAGAAGCAATTATTAAGAACCTGCTATATTTCAGAGAATACAATATTCTTGGTGCTAGATGTGCAGATAGGTATATTACAATGCAAACCCTTGATATTTTCTCTGCAAAATAAGTCCCCATTCTCATTCTCATTCTCTAATATCCAATCCCTCTCTGTCTACTGGCTCCTTTCCCGCTCTTTACAAACAGTATCATGTCTCATCCTTGAAAAAATACTTTCTTGTGATCCTCCTAGTTATTGCACCATTTCTCTTCCCCTTCTAGGCTAAATTTGAGAAAGCTACCTACAAATGTTCTGCCACTTCCTCTCTTCTCATTTGCTTCTGAATCTTGTGCAGTTTGGCTTCTGACCTCATCACTCAACTGCAACTGCCCTCTCCAAAGTTTCTAATGATCTCCTAATTGCAAAATCTTTTTTTTCCCTTTCCTTTTCCTTTCTTTTTTTTAATTTCTTTTTTTATTAATTTTTATAATTATAACATTTTCTTTGACAGTGCATATTCATAGGTAATTTAAAAAAAAACATTATCCCTTGTACTCCCTTCTGTTCCAAATTTTTCCCCTCCTTCCCTCCACCCCCTCCCCTAGATGGCAGGCATTCCCATACATATTAAATATGTTATAGTATATCCTAGGTCCTAATAGCAAAATCTAATGGCCTTTTTTCTTTCTAATAGCTTTCTTGATCCTTCTGTAGCCTTTGAAAATATTGATCACCTCCTCCTGGAGGTGATATGGTATTACTGAGCCTCAAATTAGGGTGATCTGAGTTCAAATCCAGCCTCAAGTACTTATTAGCTGTGCTACCCTTCATCAGTTATTTAACCCCTGTCTGCCAGTTTTTTCAACTATTAAATGGGAATTACACTAGCACCTATCTTATAGGGTTGTTGTGATGATTAAAGGAGATATTTGTAAAGCATTTAGCACAGTGCCTAGTACATAGTAGGCACTTAATATTTCTTCCCTTCTTTAGTTTTTGGGTTTTTTTGTTCGTTTTTTAGTTTTCTCCTTTTTTTGCCAACTTATCCAACCTTTCCTCAGTCTCCTTGTTGGTTTTTTTATTTTTGTCCTGCACACCGACTAAGAACATCCCCTAAAGCTTTATCCTATGCTCTCTTCTACCTTATACCATTTCATTATATTATACTATATCACATCACTTATCACTTGATCTCATCAACTCCCTTAAGTTTAAGAATCATCTTTCTGTAGGTAATTCTGAGATCCATATATTTGGCGCTCATGTCTCTTGTGAACTCCAGCCACACATCTTGAAAATTCAACATGTCCAAAAGAACATTCGTTATCTTTTTCTCCAAATTTTCCTCTCTTCCCAATCTTGTCACCATCAAGGACAAGGACTGCCATCCTTCCTGTTACTCAAGCTCTCAACTCAGTGATATCCTGACTTTCTCTTATATTCACTCCATATCCAGTCTATTGACAAGCCTTAGTGTTTCTACTTTTACTTCATCTCTTCTGTATGCTACCTCTCTACTAACACAGCTACTACATAGTACAAGTCCTCATCATTTCTCATTGAAACTATTGTAATTCATTCCTAACTGGTTTCTCTATCTCAAGACACTTCTAACTCTAATTCATTCTATTTGGCTACCAAAGTGATTTTTCCCTCTATTCAATAAATGCCCCAATGGATCTCTATTATCTCCATAAAGGCCCATACCCTTAATAATGACACATCTTTGTAAAGCATCAGGTAATAATACCCTCTTTCTCTGGATTGAGCCCAGAAAAATGTAATGTAGCCATATTCTTGTCCTATTTAGAAATACAAACTGATTGTCCTGCAATATGGCTATGACAGCTCTTTAATCACTGTCAGTGAATATTGTATATGTCCCAAGTTTGTGGTAATGTAGAATTTTCAATATGACTACTATTCAGACTCATTTTTGTAAGTTCAAATTGCCTCAGACACTAGTTGTGTGATCCTTGGCAAGTCACTTAATCCTGTTTACCTCAGTTTCCTCATCTATAAAATGATCCCAAAAAAAATGACAAATACTACAGTATCTTTATCCAAAAAGCCCCAAATGAGGTCAAGAAGAGTCAGATAGGACTGAAAATGCCAACAAAAAGTATTTAAAGGGTCTATAGATACAGAAACATAAGACTCAGTTCCCATCGTCAACAAGCTGATGATATAGTTAGGGATACAAAGCTATAATATAAAACATCTAATTAATTAGCACCCTGCAGTATTAGGTGAGAATGAGGAATTTCAGAGGAAAGGGAGGTCAATGAGGACTCAAATAAGAGTAGCTAATATGTATATGGTGCTTATAATATGCCAGGCACAGTGCTAAGTACTTTACAATTATGTCACAACAATCCTGGGAAGTAAATGCTATTATATTTTAAATTAGAAAACTGGGGCAAAGGAACCAAAGTGACTTGCCTAGGATCATACAACTAATAAGTGTTTGAGTCCAGATTTGAGCTCATGTCTTCCTGATTCTAGAGCAATCTAGTTATACCTGATCTGGGAGGTGGGATTAGAGCTAGATCTCAAAGAATTAGAGGAATTTAGCTGGAGGATTGAGAAAGGAAGAATCAGAATAAATCACATTCTAGGTTAGGCAAAGAGCGCAAATGGCTAGGTAGAGGCTAAAGAGCAGAGCACATACTCCAAATACACTGTCCTTCATTCCTTTTCATTTTTCCCCAGAATCACTGCTTTGATTTCTGATTATCTCCTCCTTTATTCAATAAATAACTTAAATTGATACACTTTACAAGTTTCAAGAATAAGAATGGTTTGTGTTTAATGTTTTTTGGGGGATGTTGTACCTATGGCTTCTGTTATTTTTAAAAATAGTTTTTTTAATTTTTCAAAATACATGAAAAGATAGTTTTCTACATTCACCATTGCAAAATCCTGTTTTCCAAATTTTCCTCTGTCCTCCCCCCTCCCTGAGAGCAAGCAATCCGATAGAGTTTAAATATATGCAATTCTTCTAACATTTCTATATTCATCATGCTTTGCAAAAAAAAAAAAAAAAAATCAGATCAAAAGGGAAAAAATGCAAGGAAGAAAACTCAAGCAAATGAACAACAACAACAAAAGGTTTAAATTCTATACTTTCATCCATATTCAGTCTCCATAGTTCTCTTTCTGGATGTAGATGGCATTTTCTATAACAAGTTTATTGGAATTACTTTGGAATCACCTCATTGTTGAAAAGAGCCAAGTCCATCACAGTTGATCATCACACAATCTTCTTGTTACTGTGTACTATTTTCTCCTGGTTTTGCTCACTTCACTCAATATCAGTTCATGTAACTTTTTCCAGGCCTTTCTGACGCCAATTTGCTCATCATTTGGTTTGTGTTTAGTTGTCCTGCAATATGGTTATTAAAATCCTCTGGTCACCATCAGTGAATATTATATATGTCCCAAGAATATAGTGATATAGAATTTTCAATATGATTACTATTCAGATTCATCTTTGTAAGTTCAAATCTACCCTCAGACACTTAGTAGCTGTGGGACCCTAAGCAAGTTACTTAACCTTGTTTGCTTCAGTTTCTGAAAAGGGGAAACAAAGGAAAATAACTGCAGAAAGGTTCAATTCTATCATTTTCTATCTGTACATCCCACTTTTTGTCCTTTTACTCTCAGCTAAAGATTATGCTTTGCAAATTCTGTATGGTCCACTGAAGCTAAGTATATTAGTTTTGCTGAACTAGGCCTGAGCACTTAGACTACTTAGACCTATTCTACAGCCTGATTCCCTGAGTTGAGGGGTCCAACACAACACTTATGTCCCAAAAGCAAAAAAGTCGATCATGTTCTTTTTAAAGTTAATTTTTATTGCTATCTTTTGTTTTTATATTACTTTCATTCTAGGATGTGCCTTCCCCCCACCTTATCCAACAAGCTATTTTTTGTAACAAAGAATAAAAAAAAGAAATGGGTGGGGGAGAAAGGCAGTTCAGTAAAATGAATACACCAATGTGGTCCCATAGTTTATACAAAGTACCATACCTACAATTCCCCACCTCTTACAAAGCAGAAAAGATACATTTTTCTTTCTTTTCTGTAGCCACACTTGTAGCTCTGTATGTTATTATGAATATTATTACTTTTTTCCTAATAAATCTCATGGAGTACATGTAGGGAAATATGGGGGAAGGCTACCCAATTGCATTCCATATCTTCTGTTCCCTTCTGAGTTTCATTCAACGTCATAGAAAAATTTATTTATCCATTGGAGTTTACTACCTGAAGTTTGATAAAGCTTCAAGTAGACAGGGCTAGGAGCAAAGAGCCTTGGATTCTGGCCCTGATTATTTCCCAAGATCTAAGTACCATCATTTGGTAAAATGAGTACCAAATCCAGAACATATTATCAACTTATTATAAGGCCCCTTGCCACTAAATATAGTGGAACCTAAGCCTTATCTCATATTGTCTCTCTACTCCCTCCCAATGTACACTCCCTGTGCCCTAGCCAGATTGGACCATTGTCTTCTCTATGTATACTATATTCCCCTCTCTGTACAAAACAGTGATATAGCCCAAAGAACACTAATCCTGGGTTCTCTGCCATACTAACCTAAGTGATCTTTGATAACATATCCTCTTAGAGCCTCAATTTGTGGATCAGATGAGATCAGAGATTTCTTGCAAAGATTATGAATAAATGTAGCAAAAAGTGCAAGCATTTTAACATCTGGCTATTTATTAGATGGCCACTAGGTGGCAAACTGACATGACTGCTTTTAGAAGGAATACAGAGTATTTAAGCTTTAATAGCATATATCTGCACTCAGATTTGGGGGACATTTTATATTTGGCCAGATTACAAGTCCCAAAATAGCAAAACAAAATATACTGAGTCAATTTCAGACTATCCTATAATTTATTATTTTAGGTGACCTCTAGCAGTGGAAATAGAACATGGTTTACCTTTTTTTGTTGGAAAAAGTTCAAGTTCTTCATGCAATTATTGCTCAATCAGTCAGTCAATAAACATTTATTAAATGCCTAGGTAATTATTTATTATGATATGCATTATATGTCATATATATTTTATAATATTTATTGTTTTATATATAGAACTATGTATAACTATGTTTATATATTTAACATATATAAATATGTATATATATATATATATATATATATATATATATATATATATATATATATATATATACATATATATATAATTATATTTTACATAGTTTTTTGTTATACTAAGCTCTGGGGATATAAAGAAAGGGAAAAATTTGTTTCTCCTTTCAGTCAGCTGACATGGGCTCAAATCCTGATTCTACCCCTTGTTATACATGTTACCTGGAACAAGTCAGTGAACATTCTGGATTGCACTTTCTTCATCTGTAAAACAAGATAGTTAAATTCCTAAAGTCTCTTCTAACTTTAAATTATATGATTTAATGACATTTTAAAAATGTAAACCCTTTTCAAAAGCTATCAACTGCCAATTTCCCAATAAAGGGCCTACATTTCTTCCTCTATTAAGATACAGAAGTATAATCCTTTCCAATAGAACTGTAAGAATCAAAATAAAGCCAATGGGCCAGATTGCCTGGGAATAATTAATGCTACACATAACCTGACAACATGGGATTTTAGAGATAATCTAGGAACATTCTTTATTTTACAAAAGAATTAATTGCCCAAGATCATAGAGTTAGTAATAGACCAGGGCTTAAAAGCCATGATTTCTGAACACTAGCCATTCCACTTACCAAATTACCTTCTTTCTCACTTTGCTATCCCTAAACAGGTCTACTAATTTGTCCCTGAGTGTGTTATAGTTTGCTTGTTATATTCTCTCTACCTAAGATGACCGCCGCCTTTTTCTCAAAGTTCCATTCCTCCTTAACACTTAGTGCAAAGCTGTGATAGGACAAGCATTTCCTGACACAACTTCTTTTCTCTCTCCCAAACATGGGGAGGCTTTACTAAAAAGAAGATAAAACTGTCCCCAGAAATCTGGTGAACCTCAACTTCCTTGATATAACATCTTGGTCATCTGGAGATTCAATGAAGTACTAGCCACTTTGAGACTTGGTCTCACAGAGTGACTCATGAGGGTCACTATATTTTGAAGACAATATATTGATGACAATAATAATAAATATCATTTATATAGCACCTGCTATGTTCTGGGAACTGTGCTAAGCAGTTTACAAGTCTTATATTCTTACAACCCTGAGAAATAGGTGCTATTGTTATTCCCATTTTACAGAAGAAAAAATTAAGCCAACCAGGTTAAGTGACTTGGCTAGGGTCATACAGATAGCAAATGTCTGTGGCTAGATTTGAACTCACATTTTCATGACTGTAGGCCTAGTGTTCTACCTGCCATACCACCCAGCTGATCAACCATATCTACAAATCGTTCTTTCTGCATATCTATACTGTTAAGATAAAGAAAATCTCCTTTATCAAATTTTTGTTGATTTACAAGTGTATCATTTGGTTCTAAAATTGAACCTGAATTAAGAGAGTGATGGCCTCCAACAAAATTCTGTCTCCTCCATGAGGCCTTCCTTAAATGCCCCAGGCATTCTGCAAGGGCAAGTGGGGAGAGAGGGAAGGGAAGAGAAATTAACCTACTGTCTCTCCTGTTTATTTGCTACTTAACTTGGTTATATGTAATTGCTAGTCACTTTTTATATAGTTTTCCTATCTTTCCAGGGAGGAAATAAGTGCTTTGAGAGTAGGGTCTTTAAATCTTTATATACCAGGTAACCAACATGCTGTCCTGCAAATACTGTATGCATTAATGTATGTATGTATGTACGATTAATAAATATTTAATGATGATGATTCCTCACCAAGAAATTGCAAATGATAAGGGGCAACAGGTATTAAGAGCTTACTATGTGCCAGGGACTATGCTAAGCACTAGGAATTTAAATAAAGTATAAGCCAAAAGAGAATTCTTACTCTCAAGAGTAGGGAAAAAAGAATAATAAAAGGAAGCTGAAAAAAAGGCAGAGGGAAAGGCAGAAAAGTCAAGAACTAAGTCAGATTAAAGGTCAACATGGATGTTCTGGGAAAGAAAACAGGATTCAAAAGAGGAGGCTGAAGATATGGAGGTGTTTTTTAAATATCAGTAACTGAGCTGGGTTAGAAATGAGCATGGATGACATGGGCACTTTGTCAAATGGAGGTCTTGGGGGGAACTTATCAGTTGGGTGACTATGGAACATTGCCTCTTGAGTCACACCTACTACCTGTGGGACCGTGCAACACTTAGGCTCTCTAGTCAGTTTTCTCATCTATTCAATGAGAGGGGTTGAACTAGATAGCATTTGAGGTCCTTACTAGTCCTGCATGTGATTCTATGGAAAAATTTCCCTGCTCACTATTCTCAAAATATGATCTCCAAAAGCTTTAGCAGATTCATTGTTTTCCTATTTATTTTTTCCTTCCCCTATACTTTTCACCATCAGATTTATTCATGGTTTCCATCTATTTTCTCCTCTCATTATATACCCAAGAATTTGAGTATGAGCCATCCTACAATACCACCATACCACCAATGAATTTAGACTTATTAATTTAAAATTTATTAATCAAACAAATAAGTGGATTTTTAAAAGAATTCTTGAAGGGAGTAAAATAGTTATTCTGGCTATGCTGTTTGAAAAGAACCAGTATAGATTATGACATTTGGCATAATGAAACACAGATTATCAGCTAAGAACTAGTTATCCTTGATACTTACCCACTAGCTATGTGGTAAGTTTGTGGGTAAGTCATTTCTCCCTAGTAAAACATAAAAGAAAAAAATAAAGGAGTTAGGCTAAATGATCTCTTAGTTTCCCAAAAGCTCAACCATTCTATAATTCTATAATGATTATGTGATCGCTAATGTCCCTTTCAGCTTGGATATTATAGGGTCCTACGATTAAGTATTCATCCTTCAGATGATGATTAACACAAAGGTCAAGTATTCCAGAACTCAGGATGATGAGTCTTCTGAGTCCAGGCCTGGCACTCTATTCTATCACATAAAATGCTCTAGTGAAGCAAAAAAGCTTCTTTATAATCCAACGCCATCATGCTCACCTGACTTAATATCATCAGAAAAAAATTAGTAAAATAGGAAAAACACAGAAGGGGCAGCCTTTTGCAAAAACACAGCAGGAAACTGCTTATATGGGGAAATTTGGAGGAATGCTACAAAATTATTTCCTCCATAGAACTGAAATATATATATATATATATATATATATATATATATATATATATATATATATATATATATATATATATATATATATATATTACTCAGTTCTTTGGGTCGAAATATTAACAGTTCCTATTAACTGAAAATGTTGCCTAGATAAGTGGTAGCAAACATCCTTGACATCAGTTTCTTCTGTCAAATTGAAGATTTGGATTTGGTGATTCTAAATATCACCTATAGCTCTAATCTTCTATGATTATGTTTCTGGCTTTGATATTTTAAAATCATGGCATTTCTCTGGATTGCAAAAGAGTTGATGATTTTTTTGAGCTTTTTTTTCTCTAAAAAAGAAAATGTTGGATCTAAGATACAATGAGATGCCTGAGTGAAGTGCTCATATGAAAATAAGTAAGTTGAATATGTGCTTATATACCTCTGGGACTTTGGGTCACAATTTTCTTTTTTGAATTCTATATTTTTTATCAGATAGTCCTGAAAACTGTTTCTTTTCAAAGCTCCACTGAAGTATTAGTTGTCTAATTAGTTATTGTAGCAGGGTAACTATTACATAAATCAATTCCCAACTTCTTAGCTTGATCATGGATGTTAATAGAATAGATTAGAGATCTGTAGCCCCAGAGAGAACAGCTTTGGATGAATAATATATTTTATTTGTCAGCAGTCCTAAAGTTCAATTTATGGTGAAATTAACTGAGAATAGATTGCAAATAATTGTCAGCTCATTGTCAGTCCTTATTGCTAAGGCCCTGAATAGATAGAATGATGAAAAGGTAATTCGTTTTTCTTTGTAATTGCTTCAGGATAATTCAAGACTCCCTGAAAGGAGCATGATACCATGCATTTTGGAAATTGTAAGAAAATGCAGACCTTGGCTGCATGCAGAACATCTCTTAAACATTGAATGTAGTAGAATTTAGCCTGGAATTCCTGGATTCCATTAAGTCATTTCCATTGGTTCAAAAAAAAAAAAAAAGCTGGCCACAGTGGTTAACATGATATTCTCAAGACCCTGATAAATATTTTATGGTTAATATAATAATATTCTGAAAAGGAATTGAGTTAAATCTTTTCACTCTGACTCCTGAAAAGAAGTTTTTGTAAGTCTTTTCAAATGATATGATGTGATCAATAGCGTTTTTCCCTCTTTTGAATTAGAGATGTAAAGTCAGAAAGATTAACATGAACAGAGAAGAAATAAAATCAATAGCCAACCATGATAGATGAGTTTCCAAAGAATAAATGCAGGCTTGATTCAATTGAAGTCATCAATTGAATTGTTTTTCCTTTCTTAAAATGTATTTATCTTTACCCTATGTACAACTGTGTCTTATAAACTTGTGTTGTTCAAAATCCTTTCTCCTCATCCTTCTGAACCTCTTAGTTCAACTAACATATTTTGGTGGAACTCTTTTTCAAAATTTTTTCATTTATTATGTCTTCCTCTTTAGTTTTATTCCTCTTAAATTGTATTCTGAATTCTATTCTTCTGTTTGTGGGTGGCATCTTTGCACATTCCTTGTGTAAATATTCTATGAATATCATAAAAAATAAAATTACTATGGAACAGAATTTGATACCCTTTTCTATATTAGATACCCTCTTTTCTATATTAGAGCATGTATAAATAACATCTTTTTTCTTTTCCTCTCCCCAAGTATATATATATGTATGTATTTCTGTTTATTTTTTGATAAGTAGGCATTTCTGCTATATCTTACTGCTTATAATATTTATTGCTTAGGATATTTGAGTTTTTGAAGGAAGGAAAGGAAGGAAGGAATGTCTGGAAATTACTCAGCATTGGGAATAATGAAATCCAGTTCTATCCCCTGCCTTAACCACGATCATTAGGTCAGTGACAGGGACTGAACCCTGTATAATAGGTTTGGTCCTAGGAATGTGCATGGAAAACTTGTTCTTCACTTTGAAGTATACCGTGAGTGTTTCCAGTGCACTTGTGTGCCTTTTGGTTGGCTGCTGAGCTGAAACTGAGAAAACATACAAAAGATACCTATTTAAACATATTAGAGTCTTTCCTTTTTTGGATAGTAAGAGAGAAAAATGACCTGCTTTAATCTTCCACATGGGGTAAAATGGGTCAGTTTTTGGCTAGGAAGCCATGAGCATATGTTGATTCTATCTCTGTTGGATCTACTTTTTTCTATCCATAAGCAAAGGAGTATTGGGGACAACACTGATCTTATGAACTTTGAAAGAGTAGAATCCAAATTAGAATTTGCCAGTAGCCAAGTCTTATGAAGAGACCAAAATGTCCTGGGATGAGTGTCTATGCCAGAGTTTGCCTGTCAAGGATTGACCTGCATGACTGAATAAAGCTATGTATCCATGACTTCCAAGAGGAAGGGATTTATTTATTGACTGTGCCACATTCAGACATGAACTAGGTGGGAACAAATACTTTGCAGCAACACATTTAAGTTGGAATCCAGTATTCACAGATACTAAGATGACATAAGAATACCTCCACATGTTGAAGAGAAATGCATTTCTTCCTAGTAAATATATCTTTATAAAAACTAATTGATGTTAAAATGAGTATGGGGTGCTAATGAGAAATGTCAATGAGGAGATATTAATTGATACTAGTCAGATGATACTTCAACCAAACCATAACATATTATATTTCAGCCCCTTACCTTTACTCTGTATGTGTCTCTTTGCTTCAGGTATATTTCTTGTAAACAATATATTGTAGGATTCTAGTTTTTGATCCAATTTCTTATCTGCCTCTATTTTATGAAAGAGTTCATCCCATTCATATTCAAATGTGAATGACCTATCTGTGTATTTTTCTCCATCCTATTTTTCCTCTCTCCATTTCCTTCCTCAACAGTGTTTGCTTCTGTCTATGGTCTCCCTTAGAATGCCCTTCTTTTATAAGTCTCCTCCCTTTACTTAATCTCTTCCTCTCCTACTTTTCTGTCAAATAAGATCAGTTTCTAAAATCAACTGATAATGTGTATTTATGCCCTCTTTGAATCAATACTGATGAGAGTAAGTTCAAGTGTAAAATCCTTCTTGCTCTGTGAATGGTGGTACAATTTTTAAGAATTACAAGCATAATCTTCACATGTAAGAATGTAAACAGTTAAACTCCATTGAATACCTTATTTTCTTTTCCCTTTTTTTAAGGCTTTTTTTGGGGTCTTTGAAATAAAATTTTTGTTCAGTTTTGGTCTTCTTTCTATGAAAGTTTGAAATCCTTCTATTTCACTGAATGATCATTTTTCCCCTTGAAGTATGTTTATTTTTACAACATAAGTGGTTCTTGGTTGTAGTCCCAGCTAATTTGCCTTCTAGAATATCATATTCCATGACCTGCTGTCCTTTGATGTTGCAGCTGCTAAATCCTGCGTAATCCTGATGGTGGCTCCCTGATATTTGAATTGTTTCTTTCTGGCCACTTTTGAGCTCTTCCATGAGTTATTTTTGTACTGAGACCACTTTTTTTAGGGGAAAGTAGGCTCTCCCTAGGTGTTTTGACATTGTTATCCTCTTATGAGTTTGTGTCTTGATCTTCCCTATCACAAGAATAACTTTCTATGGTCAGATTTTCTTTTTCTTTTCTTTTCTTTTCTTTTCTTTTCTTTTCTTTTCTTTTCTTTTCTTTTCTTTTCTTTTCTTTTCTTTTCTTTTCTTTTCTTTTCTTTTCTTTTCTTTTCTTTTCTTTTTTCTTTCTTTCTTTTTTTTTTTTTTTTTTTTGCTAAGTTGGGGTCCTAGTGCTGGTATCTAGTGTTTGCTAAGCCTGGTGGAGTTTTTCTGCATTTCCCCAGAATCACACTGAAGCATATGGCAGTTTAGCCATTGTAGACTGCCTGTTTGATCAGGGGTATGCTGAAGCACAAGGAGGTCTTGTCATTGGAGATTGCCTGTTTGCTGGGACTACACTGATGCATGCTGAAACACATGGTGATTCTCAAGGCTGTAGTCTATCAGTTACCTTGGCTATGCAGAGGCCTGTGTGGGGTCCAAGTTGTGTTTGCGCCATTACATAGGAACTCAGAATCATGCTGATGTGGGGCTTCCTACTGGCTTCCTGTCCTGCACTGCATTTCCCTTTTGCCCAAGGGAGACACTCTTCTTGCTGATCTTCAAATTTCTTGGACTAAAAGATTGCTTCACCCCATCATTTTGCTGGTTCTGCTGTTCCAGGATTTATTTTGGGGCACTATTTTGTGGTAGTTTGGAGGTAAATATGGGAGAGTTACAGCAATTTACTGCTTACTTCATCATCTTGGCTCCCAAAACTCTCCTTACTATATCTTTGATCAAAACACAAGGACACAGGCAGATTTTCTTCTTTTTTCTTTTTCTTGCACTAATTTTTTTCTAATTACATGTAAAGATAGTATTCAACATTCTTTTTGGTAAGATTTTGAGTTCCAAATTTTTCTCCCTTCCTCCTTTTACTCATCCTCCCCAAGACAGATATCAGTCTCATATTATAGGTTATACGTGTCAATCATGTTATGTGCATGCTTCAATCTGCATTCAGACGCCATAATTCTTTCTCTGAAGGTAGATAGCATTTTCCATCACAAGTGTTTTGGAATTGTTTTGGATCATTATATTGTTGAGAAGAACTAAATCCATCATAGAGGATCATCTCATAATACTGCTATTACTGTGTAAAAATGTTCTCATGGTTTTGTTCACTTCACTTAGTATCCGTTCATCTAAGTCTTTCCAATTTTTTTTTTTGAAATCTACCTTTTCATTATTTCTTATAGAACAGTAATATTCCATTTTTACATTCATATATCTCCATTCCTCAATTTATGGGCATTCCCTAATTTCTACTTCTTTGTTATCACAAAAATAGCTGCTATAAATATTTTTGTACATATGGGTCCTTTTCTCTTTTTATGACCTTTTTGAGATACAGACTAAGGAGTGGTATTGCTGGATCAAAGGGTAGCACAGTTTTATAGCTATTTGGGCATAGTTACAAATTGCTCTCCAGAATGTTTGGATCAGTTCACAATTCATTAATGTCGCAATCTCCCCCAACATTTATCATTTTCTTTTTCAATCATATTAGCCAATTCGATAGGTATGAGGTGGTACTTCAGAGTTGTTTTATTTTGCATTTTCCTAATCAATCACATGCATGTTTTTCTACCAAAATACTTTATTTTATCAAATCTTTACAATCCTTCCAATTAGAGTACAAAGAATGAAAGGTACCTCCTGTATGTTGATTACAAAAGAGCATTTAATTTGATTATAATAGAAATAATCTTGTTTTCTATTCCAACAGGTGTCTTTTATACATATGCAATTATTGTTTTAGATTTATTGATATATCAACAGAGATGAATTTTTTTGACTGATACTAATTTACACTCAGATAAAGTGAAGGGAGATAAATATTTGCCAAAGTTATTTGTCACAATCATTCAATATGCTGTTGAGAATTGTTGATAACAATCTTCTTATTCCTATCTTATAGGTGAAAGTCAATCCTTGAATACCTATAGAAAATAAGAAACGTCATTTCATGGAGCATCTTGATTACTTTACTTTTTCATATTGTCCATAAGCATTGGCGGGACCGGATAAGGATAATTGAAACTTATAACCAACACTAGTTGCAAAGGATTAAGAAAGAGGACAACAGATAATTGTTAAATTGTACAGATCTGTTAGTAGTTTTATAATGATCTACTGTCATGACTGACAAGGAAATCATCTTATTTGGTTTCTAATACTTCATTGCTGATTGTGCTATCTCATGAAGAAGAAATATCATCTACATTCTTATTATTCTAAAAAATAAGATTAGGTAAAGGCAAAGATTCTATATTTTTGATGCTTAAATAAATTGCTTGTAGAAAGTACCTATATGTTTACTTTACTGTTAGATAATAGAGAAATACCTTAAAAGTAAAATTATTCTTAAATTTGTATTTATTTTAAAAATACTTCATTGTGCACTTACTTTTAAATTTTATTTTATTATAACTTTTTCCTGACAGAACTTATACATGGGTAATTTTTACAACATTATCCCTTGCACTCACTTCTGTTCCAACTTTTCCTTTCACTCCCTCCACCCGCTCCCCTAGATGGCAGGCAGTCTCATACATGTTAAACATATTAAAGTACATCTTAGACACAATATACATGTGCAGATCCATACAGTTGTTGCACAAGGAAAATTGGATTCAGAAGGTAAAAATAACCTGGGAAGAAAAACAAAAATGCAAATAGTCCACATTAATTTCCCAGTGTCCTTTTCGGGTGTATCTGATTCTGTCCATCATTGATCAATTGGAACTGAATTAGATCTTCTACTTTTTTGAAGATATCCACTTCCTCATACAGTATTGTTGTTGAAATATATAATGACTTCCTGGTTCTGCTCATTTCACTCAGCATCAGTTCATGTAAGTTTCTCCAGGCCTCTCTGTATTCATCCTTCTGGTCATTTCTTACAGAACAATAAAATTCCATAACATTCATATACCATAATTTACCTAACCATTCTCCAATTGATGGGCATCCATTCATCTTCCAGTTTCTAGCCACAACAAAAAGGGTTGCCACAAACATTTTTGATTGTGCACTTACTTTTAAACATCGAGAAAACAAAAATAATATATAAATTTACCAGTATTTGTCATTATTTTTAATCATATTACCTCTAAATACTTCCTCATAAATCAAATTGCTCTAGGGTAAAATCCTGACTGCACACTCCATGTATCCTATAAGTATAATTAAATCATTCTAGCCAAAAATATTTAACAGACTTGTTAAATGAGATAATCTCAGAAAATTAGGTCAAGTTTACTTAAAATAAAAGATGATGACCTAACTACCATAGTATCAAGCATTCTCAACTTTGGGGATAGAATTGAATAGAATCTCTAGTTTCCTTCAGTGACCAGGTGAAGTGCCTATTAATTAACTAGTTTACTAGTGACTCCCACCCTTCCACTTCTATTTTATGTTTAGTTATATGTATATGTGTTATTTCTCCTAATATAACACATGCACCTTGAATGCAGAGACTATTTCAACTTTTGTGTGGGATTCCCCCAAGGCCTAACATTCTATCTAGCATTTAAATGCTTGTTCATTATTTGATTGCTTATTACTTATATCCTGGTGGGAACTTAATACTGTTGAGGATAGAACCATAGATCTAAAGTCATCTAGTCTTCCTTTTACAGATAAGAAAACAGAACTAGGGACAGAATTAAGAGCTTTTTCTGATTGTTCAGTTGTTTTAATGCTGACTCTTCATGACTTCATTTGGGGTTTTCTTGATAAAAATACTGGAGTGACTTGCCAATTCCTTTTCTAGCTCCTTTTACAGATGAGAAAACTGAGGCAATTAGTATTAAGTGACTTGCTCAGGGTCACACAGCTAATATATGTCTGAGGCTGGATTTGAACTCAGGAAAATGAGTCTTTTCCATCCCAAGCCCAGCACTATGTCATCCAGCTGCCTGCTTTAGGAACCTTGTCCAAGGTCAACTAAGTTAAAATTGGCAGAGTCACAATTTAAATCCAAGACGTCTGGCTCCCAAATTGGTGATCTTCTACTTCCACAATTATGACCTCACCCTTCCTTTGTCCTCACAGAATAACAGGTGCTCAGAGGTCAAGCAGTATGACCAATTACTAAAAAAGAATACTTCTACAATATATCCAGTGAATGGTCCTTTAATTTCTCCTTCAAAGACTTCTAGCCATAAGTAATACACTATCTGTGACAGTGTTTTCATTACACTGATGAAATGTTCTAATTATGAGGAAGGTTTCATCTTCACTGAAGTCTGCCTCTGAAATGTTGACTCATTATTCCTAGTTATTTACTCTGGAGCAGGAAGAATGTGTTTAATCCTTATTTATAGTCAGTAATCAAGTTGTTTAACTTCCAAAATTTCTCTTCTTCTGGCTAAAAACTCCCCATTCCTTGAACAATTTTTTTCAGGGTAGGCCTAGCTTTTATTTTTTAAAATAATCTATTTTCTCCCTTTACCACTTCCTTCCCTGAAAAACAAAAATAAAACACTTACAGTAAATATTTATAGTCAAGAAAAAAATCCCCCATGTTATCCATATTTTAAAAAGAGATATCTCACTCAAAAATAGATAGGTGTCTGTCACCTCTCTGGCAGGAAATGGGTAGCAAGTTTCTGGAATCTTGGTTGTTCATTGTGTTGATCGAACCCTCAATCTTTCATAGTTGATCATCTTTATAATGTTGTTCTTATAGTAGAAGTTATTCTGGTTCCACTCATTTCACCATTATCAGTTCATTCAAAGCTTCCCAGGTATCTTTGCAACCATCTTTCATTATTTGTTATGACATTTTTATAGTATTAAATTCCATATTTATACTATAGTTTGTTTAGAATTGATTTCTATATGGTAAGGTCTTTAGCATTTCCCCTATTTTGGTTACCCTCCTTTTGAAGGACTCCAATTTGCCAAGGTCTTTAAAATGTGATGTTAGAACTAAAATTGTTTTTAGTTCTATTAAACTAGTTTAATACAAAATTTAGTTCTATTATTTAATTCTATTAGTTCTAATAAACTAATTGTTTTTAGTTTTGTGATCTGATCTAGTAGATCAAATCTGATCAAGATAGAAAATTGATGACTTATTGCTTCCTTATTCTAAACATTGTGCCACTCTGGATCTCTTTCTTATGAATTGCTTCCTTCATCTTGTACTTGTACAATTAATAGAGACCTTTGAATTTTATCTTAATAGATCATCATACTCTCTTGTCAATATCCTTTTGTATCCTGATTTTATCATTCAACCTCTTAACTACCCCATTTCGAGTCATTTGCAAATTTGATAAGCATGCCCCCTTTGAATTCATTACAAATATTATATATATATATATATATATATTTGTATGTATACATAGACACACACATACACATATGTGCATATACACATAATCACTGATTGATTTAAGAGAATAAGATCAAGATCAAATGTCTGGGCCAATCTACTAGAGACCTCAATCCAAGTTGACATTTATCTATTAGTCACTCCTGGTTGGATTCAGTCATTCATCTAGTACCAAATTCCCTTATAGTACTATCATCAGTCTATCATGGTCATGGGGTATTATGACTGACCTTGTCAAATGCCATGCTGGAATCCAGGAATAACATTTCTTTTTTATCATTTCTTTTTATTTTTTAATGATAGCTTTTTATTTTCAAAGCATATGCAAAGATAGATTTTAACATTCACCCTTGCAAAATCTTATGTTACAAATTTTTCTCCCTCACTCCCCCCCCCCACCCCTTTCTCTAGATAGCAAGTAATTCAATATAGGTTAAACATATGCAATTTTTCTGTACATTTCTACATTTATCATGCTACACAAGAAAAATAAGATCAAAAAGGGGAAAAATAAGAAAAAAAAAGCAAGCATGAAACAACAAAAAAAGGTGAAAATGCTATGTTGTGATCCACATTTGTCCCCATAGTTCTCTTTCTGGATACAGATAGTTCTCTCCATTACAACTCTTTTGGAATTGACCTAAATCACCTCATTGCTGAAAAAAACAAAGTCCATCATAGTTGATTACACAATCTTTTTTTTTTTTTTTTTTTTTTTTTTTTTTGCTGTGTACAATGTTCTCTTAGTTCTATTTACTTCACTCAGCATCAGTTCATGCAAATCTCTTCAGGCCTCTCTGAAATCATCTTGCTCATAATTTCTTATAGAAAAATAATAAGGAATAACATTTCTACAACATTTTCCTGAAAATTTGTTTGATATAATCTGTTTTTCATGAACACTTTTTCTTACTGATCATTACTCTTCTTTCTAGATTTCCACAAGTCATACCTTTATTAACATTAAATTCAAATCAATATTAAGTTAAAATATGTGTTAGAATATGTGTTAAGAATCTATCATTTATGAGGCACTAAGATCATTAAAAACCATAGTCAGCATGGGCAGTTCTCTGTTGGATTTGAGCTCAGAACTATGTAAATTGAAATTCAGCATACTGGTCACTTATGACATATTTTCTTATAAGATGATGGTATTTGTAATAATGATAGAATCCAGGAGATTGAATTCTATTTGGTGAAGAGAGAGAGAATAAATACATATGTATAGATAAGAATAATACAAAATAGTATAAAAATAGCCATCCATATTGCTATAGAAGTACATTTGAGGAGAACAAAAAATTATTCATAGAAGTGATAGCATCCAAGTTGAATCTTGGATAAAGGAAGACAAGGATTCTGAAGGGCCTGTGGTCCAGACATAGGGACCAGCCTATGCAAATGCATAGAAGCATTTAATTTAGGAAACACTTAATAGTCAAATAGACTAAGAATAAAGAATTTCTGAAAGGAAATAATATAAAATATCAATGCTTGAAAGGTAAATTGAGCCCAAGTTATGGAGGGACTTAAATCCCAGGCTTATTCTAGAGGTAATAAAGAGCCACTGAAGATTATTCAGCAAAGTGATATGGATAAACCAATAGGTTTAGGGAAAAGAGTGTAAGAATTTTAAATCCTAGGCTAAGGAGTTTATATCTTATTCTAGGTGTAATAAGGAGTCATTGAAGATTTTTCAGCAAAGTGATATGGATAAACCAATAGGTTTAGGGAAAAGGGTGTAGCATTGTAGTAGATGAAAAGCTATTGGTTTGGAGTCAGAGGCACTGGATTCACATTTTCCCTTTATTATTACTTATATAATCTTGAGCAGGTAACAACCTATATCAGTTTTTTTGTTTTGTTTTGTTTTTTGTAAAATGAGGATTTGTATAAGATGGTCTATAGGGTTCTTTGGATGCTCAATCTACAATTATTTTGGTAGGGCTCATAAAGAATGGACTGGAGGAGGAGAGAAACTGGAAGCTGAAAAACTAATTAGGAAGCTATTAAAAAGTTCAAGTGACAGGTAATGAGTGAAGTGATTTGGTTCTTGGCTAGTCTGCAGTGATTTCAGTGAAGATCTGGGCACAGATGTAAGAGATGTTATGGAAGTAGATGACAAAAAATGTCAACTGATTGGATGTGGAAAAGGAAAGGAGATGAAAGAGAATGGATACTCAAAGATAACTGAAGTTTTGAAACTGAGTGAATGGGAAGATGATTGTATGTTCAACAGAAATAGGGAAGTTGTGAGGAAGGACAGATTTAGGTGGGGAAGAAAATTATTTTAGTTTTAGACAAGTTGATTTTAGTGTTCTTACAGGATATCTAAGTAATATTCCAGCAGCCAGAAGGAGTTGCAGAATAAGATTTCAAGGTAAAGATTAGGCCTAGATTTCTGGATTTGGGAGGTCTTGTAAAGAGATGAATGAGCAAATGGATATACCTGAAACTATTAAGGAAAAGAGTAAAGGGAATAGAAGCTAGCCCAGGATGGGATATCCACATTTATCATGTGGGAATGATTGATAACCAACAAAAGGAGATTGGGAATTTGGAAGGATAGAAGGAAAATCAGAAGGGGGAAAAGTCACAGAAATTGAAGAAAGAGTATCTAGGTGAATGATGTCATCAGTCAGTCAATCAGCCATAGTCAAGGAGCTTGTATTCTAATGGGGAATGACATGAAAATAATTATGTGCATACAAATTATATGCAGTATAAATAGAAGATAATATTAGAAAAAACAGGGGGAGTAGCGACAGGAAAGATGTCCTACAGAAGATAGAATTTGACTGAATTTTGAAGTCAGTCATGGGCAGATGTGAGGTGGTACAGTATTCCTGTCATAGGGGAAAGCCAGTGAGAAGGAATGGAAGTGGGGAATGGAGTGTTGTGTATGAGAGTAAGCAGATGTAGATGGATTATAGAGTTGATGGATAGGAGTGAAATCTAAGAAAACTGGAAAGTCAGGAAGGGGATAGGTTGTGAAGAAGTTTAAAAGGGCTGCAGACTGCATGCAGGAAAAACAAGGAGGTTGGGGATTCAGAGAAAATATCAGTCTAATATGTGTACTCTAACCCTGCAGGCACCCTGCAAGCTATATTTGTCTTCAGGATTCTGGGATATCTTGAGAGGATTTTTGGGGTCTCTTTTCTCTGATATCACCTCATCTTCCATGTTGTATTCATCCATTTCGAGAGAGCAATGACTAACCCTAGTTATATTTGCTACTGAATTGCTTTTACATGAAGGTTTTTACTTTGCAGACATAGCAAGAACTAACAAGTCAGGATAAAAATGTTCCTTATGTCACCTGGTCTCTGAGAGGAGGAGTGGACTCAAAATTCAGCTCAGTTTATATATAGCATTGCTCTCACTAAGTTATTGTCCAAAGATTCCAGATGAGTCCTTCTGTTGGGCTGAGATAAATGACTTATAGACCTTGGCTACTCAGGGCATCAATGCTATGGTTTCCAACACCTAGATTTTTGTGGGCTCACTCAGACCTTTGAAATTTCCAAAGTTAGCCTTTACTTCAAATACTTAGAATGGAAAAGAATGCTTGAACAAAGTAAAGATCTTGGCTCATTTCTCAGGGGGAGATGGGGTAGTCATCTGACCTCAGAGAAAGAAGGCCCTATGCCCTAATCTTTATTATAGTATATTTCTCTTACTGGAGCAGCGTGAACAATTTACTCTCAAGTACAAATACACTAGAGAGAAAGTTGGGAGCTTACTTAGACCCTTTTGAAGATAGTGACAGTCTCAATTACATAATAAATGAGAAAAAAGCTCCTCCCAACCATGTGGCAGGCCAACAAGAACCAATTATTGAATATCCATGCATGTTCTAATTATCACAATTCTCCCTAGCAAGCAGGAGCTCCTTAGAGTGTACTCCACATGAAAATACTATTCTAGCAAGTTGATGGAGTCCTTATATGTGTCAGGCCCCCACTCTTCTAGAAATAAAAATAAAATCACTAATCTATAGTTTCAAAAACCAACCTTTTCCTTCTTTTGAAAACTCAGAAAAATATTTGCTTGATTCCAGTTCTGTGCTGCCACTCCCATTCTGCAAATTCAAAAATCATTGACATCAGCTTTCTTTCTGGGTTGTAGTTTGTCTGGGCCTGTTAACTTGAGCTCATTAAAAAGAATTAAGTGGTTTCTAATTATCTTTGTACTCCTTGTATCCTGGTTGATCATTCCCTATTGTTATAGCACTGACCAGAGCAGATGTTCAGGTACCAAAAAGCATGTGCAGACAGTAGGGACTTGATGACTGCACCAAGCTCTCTCTAATTCTAATCCTGACTGTTAGCAGCAGAGAAAATTAAGGAGAAGTTCTGGGATGTTGTCAATTAGGAATGCTCATTCTACTGCTGTTGTATAGGAATATATGTTTAAAGGGAAAAAAACAGTGAGCTAATAGAGATATTTTCATGGCAAAAGAGATGTGAATGGAAAACTGGATAGTTTTCTTGTGTCCTTCTATGTTTCTCTTTGTTGATTTTCATCTTTGCATTCAACTTTGATTAGCACTGCTTGAATTCTTATTCAGGCCCAGAGAATATCAGATTTTGAGTAATGATGACTATGTCAGTTGTTCATTAAAAATCTGTGTCCTTGACCATGCCTTCTGAACCACTCTCTGTTTTTTCACATATCTGTGTAAGGTGAGGAAGGTAATAAGAGGAATTCTTGGTCAACCAAGATAATCACATTTCTCCCACCATATCATGTAGACCTTCTCATTGTGCAGAAGCAGGGAAGTAAAACTGTTCATTAACTCTCGTAAAGAGGAGTAGCTTCTTGCATCAGAAACTTGACTCAGAATCATAGCTTAAAAATGGCAGGCAACCCCAGCAACTGGCCCCAGAACCTAATTTTTTTTGTCATTTTTTAACAAGATAACAATGGCTATATCCATAAGCTTTAAGGAGAGAGATCAAATTGATGATGGAACTTTTCTTATCAACACCCTGTACACCGATGTCAGAGGTTGTGGGACCCTTGTGGTCAGATTGTAGGATGCTGACATCTATATCCTGAGTGCTCACTCACTGTATCCTGACTGTACATGCACTGTTGCTTTTGGACATCAGCAGAAATGGTTGAATGAGTGGGTAAAGTGAGAAGTGAAGTATAGATCTTTATTAAGCATGCCAAATGAGAGCAACAGCAAAATGCAACACTACAAAAAATGGGGACTACCTATATTTCTACTTGAAGATCTTTCACCAATTAGTTAACAGATATGTAGTGTTTACCTACCATTATCATAGCCATGTATTGGATATCTTTCAAATTAGTTTTCATTTATAGTATAATTCCTTTGCAAAGAGTATTGGGCCCCAAAGGGGCTTCAGAAATCATCCAGTATACCTGCCTTATTTTATAGATAAGGAAATTGATGTCCAGAGAAATGAAGTCTTTTACCCATATCAAATAGCTAATGTAATGGCAGACCTGGAATTAGACTACGAGGCTCCTAATTCTCAAATTCAGTATGTTTTTCACTACTGTATGCTGTTTTTCTTTTTTAGTCAGCTAACATGTGTTCATTATGGTCTGTTTCTAGTACTGTGTTAAGTACTATGAGAGATATGGATAATTGGAAAACATGGTCCCAAGCCTACAGAAGTGTACAAGTTTATAAAGACGAGACTAATTTGATACATTGGAAAAATTAAAAATCATACTATTCTCAAGTACTATGTGTGGTGTAAACTATGTGCTAAAGAAATATAGAGAACAGAGAGATCCATGAGAGTGAGAGCAATGGGAAAGAGGTTTTTTTTTCTTTTTAAAAATACATTTTATTGATATTTTTTACTTTTTACTTTGCTTAAATTTCCCCTTGCATCTCTTCCTTCTCCTTTCTAGAAAACCATTCTATATAACAAGGAATTTTTTTCAATGTTAGCTCATATATCATAATATTAGTGATAACAACAGCTAGTATTACATAGCACTTGGTTTCTAACATGCTTTACATTTTATCTAATTTGATATAAATCCAATCCAATCCAATAAGCAATTATTAATTAGCAATGGGAAAGAGTTTATGGAGAATAAAAATATTCCATTTTGGATGATGAAGATGATCTGTAACTATAAAGTAAATAAATTGATTTATATACATAACTTGAGGAAACTTTTTATTGCGTTATAGCTAGTCATACCTGCTTTTTTTGTACTTCTCTTCCTCTTTGAAATTATAACCCGAGGGCTACTTGATGAGCCATTATCATTTCAGAGGTTAGTTCCTAATGATATACTATAAAACTCTGTCTTATCCTCCTTAATATTTTTGTCTACGTCACTTACCAAATTTGAATAAAACTGTATATCACAGCAAATAAATTCTATTACAAAAATGAGATCCAAAAAGATCTTGATAGCTAGAATAATGACTTGAATTGAATTAAATAAAAATTTATTAGGGATTTGATAATTAATGGTTCTCTATCATTACAAGCTTTAGTAATATACTTTTTTGTTTATTTTGAATAAGTTTTATAGATGATTTATTTTTATACATCATCATAATTTCCCTCACTATCCCTTTTTTCCCTTCTAGAGAGTCATCCTACATAACAGATGACATTTTTTAAATCAAAAGAGAAAAATAGAAAGAAAGGAAAAATTTCAGCATAACTGATAAACATACTTAAAATACACACTTGGAAAACATATGCAATTAACAACTTTTATTAAGCACTTAAAATAATATGGCACATAGGGAATAAAAATATATGAAGATGAGTTAAAGGAGTCATATTTATCCAGGAAAATATGACATTTTGAAAAGAATATTGTTCTTTGAAACTTGTGTAGCTCAGGTCAGTCTCATTGCTTCCACTTACTCCCTGCAGAACCCTAGGCAAATCATTTCCTTCTCTGAGCCTCAATTTCCCTCAATTCCTCTCAATTATAAATTGAGAGGTCTTTGGGCTAGATGTCTTTTGAGTTTTCTTCCTGTAAACCTTTAATCTTTTGTGATTCTCAATGATTGCTATCTTCAAATTATTGAATGGTTGTCAGATGGAAGAAGGACTGAGTTGGTAGATATATGTACTAAATTCAGCATTAATGTAGTCTCTGGGAAATCAGTAGTGTCTAGATTGCTAAAAGAGAAGCAAAACTGCTCAAGTTGGAGAATCTAGCAGGTCAAAGATCCAATGCTGATCAGAGTATAACTGACCCATGGGTAGTCCTTACAATTCTAGTCTAGATGAAATTGGGAGAGCAACATGTCTCAGATAAAGGAGAGAGGAAAAGAAAAGAGAGAAGAAATAAAACTGCATGAGTTTTATGATCACAATATTCTCCTATCAGGCAACTAAGAGGCTCAGTGTATAGAATGCTGGGCCATTAGAAAGACTCATCTTGCTGGTTCAAGTCCACCCTCAGACATTTACTAACTGTGTGATTATGGGCAAGTCACTTTTCCTATTTGCCTTATTTTTCTCATCTGTAAAATAATCTCGTAAAGGAAATGGCAAATAATTTCAGTATCTTTGTGAAGAAAACCTCATATGGGGTCATGAAGAGTCATATGTGACTGAACAACAATAACAACATTTTTCTCCGACCTGCCCTTTATGAGTTTTGATTGAATTCTAGCTAGTTGCATTTGTTGGACTCTAGCTATTGGATAAGTGGGGGATAATAATATAGTGTAAGATACTTTAAAAGTAAATGCTGATATTGTGCTACAACAAATGATGTGCAGGTAGAATTTCAGAAAAACTCAAATGAACTGATGCAAAGTGAAATGAGCAGAACCAGAAGAACATTGTACACAATAATAACAATATTGTTGGATGATCAACAATGAATGATTTAGTTTTTCTTAGCAATACAATGATCCAAGACAATTCCAAAGAACTTGTGATAGAAAATATTATCCACCTCCAGAGAAAGAACTGAGGGAGTCTGAAGGCAGATTGAAGCATACTATTTTCATTGTATTTTTTTCGTGACTTTTTCTTTTTGATCTGTTTCTTCTTTCACAACATGGGTAACATGGAAATATAATTGCACATATATATATACATATATATATCATATTTCCATATATATATGTATACACACACACACACACACACACACACACACACACACACACACACATATATATTACCTATATCAAATTGCTTACCATTTAGGGAGGGAGGAGGAAAGGAAGGAAGAAAAAGAAATTTGAAACACAAGTATTAAATATTAAATGGATGTTAAACTTCACATGCCTTTACATGTGATTGAAAAAATAAATACTCTCTAAATAGTATTGGAAAAATAAAATGCTATTTTAAAAATAAAAAAGCTATTTTTAAAAAGTGCCTTGTGTCACTACACATTTTTCTATTATTCCTATTATGCACTCAAATCTCAGTCTTGATAAGTATATAAAATTGATTTAAGACAATTTACGAATGCCAATGACTTTCCTGTGCCATGGCATGTTGATGTGCCCAATTTAAGTATCAATCATGTAATATTACTGTCTTGAATGAGGACTTTCAGAAGGAGATGTTTTGTGCTAGCTATGAAAAACATTTGTTAAAAAACTAACCAAATTTCAGATATTATATTTAACCTCTTAAAGTGAACAATTATTTTTATTTTCACATTAAATATAAGACTTGTAACTAATTTCACATTAATTATAATAGAAATAACAAATGCATTATAAATGTTCTTTATTTGCTTCATTAGGTCTAGTAAGATCTCTACTTGACAATGCTTTGTTAACCTAGGATCAGTGCTTGAAAGAACTGGAGGTATTTAGCCTTGAGAAGAGAAATCTTAGGAGGGACAAAATAGGTGTCCTCCAGTAAGTGAGTAATTGTCAAATGGAAAATGAATTAGATTTGTTCTACTTGGCCCCAAAGGGAGGAACTAGGAATAATGTGAGGAAATGATACAAAGATAGATTTAGGCTCAATGTAAAATGAGACTGATCCCAAGTGACCACTTGTCAAGAAGTTCCAGCAACACCTCTGGCTCTTAATGCCCTTCATAATATAGCTCCAATCTATCTTTCTAGATTAATTATGTATAACTTTTCTACTTGTACAAACCATCCCCTTCTATCCCATCTCCACCAATAGACCATCCCTTCTGTCATCCCAACTCTATCATTTATTTTCTTTCTTTTTTTTTTTATTTAGAAATCTTTTCCACAGTATATATGCATTAGTAATTTTTAAAAACATTATCCCTTGTATTCATTTTTCCAAATTATCCCCTCCCTCCCTCTACTCCCTCCCCTTGATGACAGGCAATCCCATACATTTTATATGTGTTAAAATATAACATAGATACAATATATGTGTGTAAATACCATTTTCTTGTTGCACATTAAGTATTAGATTCCGAAGGTGTAAGTAACCTGAGTAGATAGACAGTAGTGCTAACAGTTTACATTCACTTCCCAGTGTTCCTTCTCTGAGTGTAGTTGTTTCTGTCCATCATTTATCAGCTGGATGTGAGTTGGATCTTCTTTATGTTGAAGATATCCACTTCCATCAGAATACATCTTCATACAGTATTGAAGTGTATAGCGATCTTCTGATTCTATTCATTTCACTCAGCATCAGTTGATTTAAGTCTCTCCAAGCCTCTCTGTATTCCTCCTGTTGGTCATTTCTTACAGAACAATAATATTCCATAACCTTTATATACCATAATTTACCCAACCATTCTTCAATTGATGGACATCCATTCATTTTCCAGTTTCTAGCTACAACAAAAAGAGCTGCCACAAACATTTTGGCACATATATGTCTCTTTCCGCTCTTTAGTATTTCTTTGGGATATAAGCCCAGTAGTAGCGCTGCTGGGTCAAAGGGTATGCACAGTTTGATAACTTTTTGGGCATAATTCCAAATTGCTCTCCAGAATGGCTGGATTCTTTCACAACTCCACCAACAATGTATCAGTGTTCCAGTTTTCCCACATCCCCTCCAACATTCATCATTATTTGTTCCTGTCATCTTAGCCAATCTGACAGGTGTGTAGTGGTATCTCAGAGTTGTCTTAGTTTGCATTTCTCTGATTAGTAGTGATTTGGAACACTCTTTCATGTGAGTGGATATAGTTTCAATTTCTTCCTCTGAGAATTGTCTGTTCATATCCTTTGACCATTTATCAATTGGAGAATGGTTTGATTTCTTATAAATTAGGGTCAGTTCTCTATATATTTTGGAAATGAGACCTTTGTCAGAACCTTTAAGTTTAAAAATATTTTCCCAATTTGTTACTTCCCTTCTAATCTTATTTATATTAGTATTGTTTGTACAGAAACTTTTTAGTTTGATGTAATCAAAATCTTCTATTTTGTGATCAATAATGATCTCTAGTTCTCCTCTGGTCATAAATTCCTTCCTCCTCCACAAGTCTGAGAGGTAGACTATCCTCTGTTCCTCTAATCTATTTATTATCTCACTCTTTATGCCTAAATCATGGACCCATTTTGATCTTATCTTGGTATATGGTGTTAAGTGTGGATCCATATCTAATTTCTGCCATACTAATTTCCAGTTTTCCCAACAGTTTTTTCCAAATAATGAACTTTTATCCCTAATGTTGGTATCTTTGGGTTTGTCAAAGATTAGATTGCTATAGATGTACCCTTTTTTGTCCTTTGTATCTAATCTGTTCCACTGATCTACCGGTCTATTTCTTAGCCAATACCAAATGGTTTTGGTGACTGCTGCTATATAATATAGCTTTAGATCAGGTACACTTAGACCACCTTCCTGTGACTTTTTTTTCATTAGTTCCCTTGCAATTCTCGACCTTTTATTCTTCCATATGAATTTTGTTGTTATTTTTTCTAGGTCATTGAAATAGTTTCTTGGGAGTCTGATTGGTATAGCACTAAATAAATAGATTAGTTTGGGGAGTATTGTCATCTTTATTATATTCGCTCGGCCTATCCAAGAGCACTGAATGTCTTTCCAATTATTTAAATCTGACTTTATTTTTGTGGCAAGTGTTTTGTAATTTTTCTCATATAATTCCTGACTATTCTTTGGTAGATTGATTCCCAAATACTTTATACTCTCAACATTTGTTTGGAATGGAATTTCTCTTTGTATCTCTTGCTGTTGCATTTTGTTAGTGATACATAAAAATGCTGAGGATTTATGTGGATTTATTTTGTATCCTGCCACTTTGCTAAAATTCTGAATTATTTCTAATAGCTTTTTAGCAGAGTCTTTGGGGTTCTCTAAGTATACCATCATGTCATCTGCAAAGAGTATCATTTATTTTCAATATCTTCCTGTGTACTGGCTCATTTTCTCCTCTCTACAAACATGCTCATGTCTCTGCTTTCCTCAAAAAATCCTCACTTGACCCTTCCATCTCTACTGTTTTCCTATATCTCTCCTTTTTCTAGTTAGATTCTTTGAAAAGACTGTCTGCAAAAAGTGGCTTCATTTTCTCTCTTCCCATTCATTCTCTTTGTAATATCTTATATCCAGTTTCTAATTTTATTATTCTACCCAAACTGCTCTAGTCAAAGTTACTATGGATCTCTTATTTGCCAAATCCAATAAATTTTTCTCTATTGTTATTTCCTTGGCCTATCTGTAGGCTTTGACACTTTTGATCACTCTCTCCTCTTTGATACCTTTTTTTCTTTCTAATTTTTCATGACACCATTCTCTCTCTTGGTTTTTCTTCTACCTCTCTGATCACTCCTTTTCTATCTTCTTTGATGGATACTCTTCCACATTGTGCCTTCTAACTGTAGCTGTCTTTCAGGGCTTGGTTTAAGGTCCCTTTCACTTCTCCCTCCACACTACTTCACTTAGTGATTTCATCCACTCTCAGGAATTTAATTACTATCTCTATGCTTATGATTCTCGAATCTACCTATCCAGCCCCAAATTTTTTGCTAGCCTACAATTTCACAACTCCAACTGTCTTTCAGACATCTCATATCTACTGCATATCATCATGTCCAAAACATAACTCATTCTCAAACCCTTCTCAAAATGGCCTATATATTTTTCACATATGCCACTTCTGATTCCTTCTGTGTGGCTTTGCACAAGTTTGTCTCCCTTACTTGGATTGGACTCCTTCCTTGTCTCTGGCTCTTAGAATTTTCAGCTTCCTTCAAAACTCAACTAAATTCTACTGTCTACATGAAGTATTTTCTGTTCTTCTCCATTACTACTCCATTTGTAGGAATTTCTAGCTGTGGGTCCATGAAATTATTTTCAAAGATTCTTTGATAACTGTATTTTAATATAAATAAATTTTATGACCTACATGTTTTATTTAAATAAATAATTTTAAAAATTGTTCTTCATTAGAAGGGGTCTAAAACCTTTACCAAATTGCCAAAGGAGGTCAAGACACAAAAAGGTTGAGAACTCTTTTACTAGAAACTCTCATAATCCCCTCCAAGTCACCTTGTATTTATTTTGCCAGTGTTTTGTGTTTACTTCTATGTGAACATGTTATTTTACTCAAGAGAAGGTAAGCTTCCTAAGACAAGGAAACACTTTTTTTTTAATCACATTATTATATGCCAGTCATTATGGATACAAAGACAAAAAGAAATGCTTATTGATTATTTAATTAATTGGGGAAAATGTATGCTATTGAACTCTTGACTCTTTGTCCTATGTCATTTGTTTTGCTGAGGTTAATCCTAGATTACCCACCTCTTTGCTCTTATATGAAGACATAAAATACTTCTGAAAGAACCTCCTATTTGACAAAAAAATTGCTGAGAAAACTATAAAACAATCTGACAGAAATTAGGTTTAGATCAAAATCTTACACTATATACTACTATAAGCACAAAATGGATACATGACTTGAATTTTACATATCATAAAAATATAAGAGAAGTAGATCACATACTTTCACAGCTATGGTGAGGTATATGTGAATCTTTAATCAACTAAGGTATAGAGGCAATTACAAAGGATAAAATAGATGTTGATTAAATAAAGTTGAAAATTTATGCAACTAGATTGAAAGATGGAGTAGTCAACTAGGAAAAACTTTTTGTATCAGATATCTCTGATAAGGGTTTGATATCTAGACAACTAGCAAAGATGTAGAAGAATAACAGCCATACTCAAATAGATAAGTGGTCAAATGATATGAAAAAAAAACAAAAACATTTCAAAAGAATTGCAAACCATTAATATTACAAGGAAGGAATGCTCCAAATCACTAGCAATAACTGAAATAAAAAACAGAAGATCTCTTAAGTGTTTATCTCTGTCCTCTTCCCGTCTTCCATACCTTTAGCAAATTGGGAAAAAAATGACAAAAAAAGGGAAGGGTCACCACTAACTAGGGCAGACATAGAGAAGGTACATATTTAGAGAATGCATGGATGATATTGCATATTGAAGTGGCACTTGTGTCTAGGGAAAAAGATAAATTTAGGAACTAATCCTGTGATTCCATTGGTATGAGGAACTTCTTCATGAAAAAAAGATCCCTCTAGCAATGCAGGTCAGCCCTACTTTGCAATGTACAAAATGAGAGAATTGATTATAGCATTAAGATATTAAGGAACTTGCTAAAGATCAATCAGCTAGTAGGTATCTGAGAGAAAATATGAACTTGTCTTTCCAACCAAAGGAAACCTATATATCCCTCCCACAACAATATAAGCAGACCAAAGACTTTTGTGATGATAACTTCCTTCAGTGGATTTCAGTGTTTGTAGTTGATAAAGAAGAAGAGGAGGCTCCTGTGCCTCCAAAAGCAATTGACAGGTTATATTCCATGAATGATGATTGTAATCTTTGGCTGATTTCCTTGGGTTATATGTGCAGTAGTAACATCAGGGTTTCAAGTCAGATCTGCCATCAAAGTAAAGCTACTTGAGAGAGTTTGTTGAAGATCCACAACTTAAGATCACATAGCCTGTAAGGTCTAAAGGCAGAATTTGATTGATTTCAACTCATCCTGACTGAGTACTCCATCATGTACCAAATCTTCTAGCTTCCTCTTATTACCTTTAAATATAGAAGCAGAGTCCTTTATGTCTTTCTAAGACTCAAGAGAAGAAAAAAAAAAGGTAAATAGGAAAGAAAAATCATAAGGGATTCAATAAGGTTAAATTGTTTATATTTCCACATGGTAATAGGATATTTTTAACTTTCAAGAACTTTCCCATTATTAGGGCAATTAGATGGAGTGTACATGGACAAAGGACAGGAGGATGAATTGAATATGATAAAATATTATCTAAAAAATAAAATTAAGGGGTGAGAAAGAGGAATGAAGAAGTGAAAAGGTAGAATGGGGTAAATTATGTAATATTAAAGAGGCCTGAAAGAGCTCTTACAGTGGAGGGGAAAATGGGAGGTTTAGGAGGAAACACTTGAACTTTCTTCTGGTTGAAATTGGCTCAAAGAGGGAATAACAAAAACACTCTATAAGAAACATATCTTACCCTTCAGAAAAGTAGATTGTTGATGAATTGACCCAAAAGGTAATTCCAAAAGAGCATTTACAAAAAAATGTTTTGAATAATGTCTGTATTATCAAAATAAAGATCTAATTTCCTGTCGTATATATTTTGAATAAGATAAAATTAATTTGCATGAAAAGGCTCCAAAATCAATTATATTATATTGTAGTTATAATCTTTATTTTCCAGGGAGAGGTTCACTTCTAGTACAGTTGCATTCAAAATATTGAAACCTTTTAAGTCTTCTTTGTATTCAACTATAATGGTCATAGTGATTTTTATGTAGAAATAATTGAAGTGTCATTAAAATATTACATGCTATGAATATGAAATGCATGTCATCAGAAATAAATGTAATATTCTCTGCCTTCAAAGAAGAAAGTGATCTCATGAGTCCACATAGTATAGTGGAGAAATCATAGGACTGCATCAGGAGATAAAAACTTAACACTTAATCAAGTATGCTATGTGCTAGCCATGATTTTAGGCACTGGGGATACAAAGGCAAAAACAGAAATATCGTCTACATCCTCTGTTCTCAAAGAGCTTTCATTCTGTCGGGGCAAATAGCTCATACATAAGAGTATATGCAAAATTATATACAAAATATATACAAGATGAGCAGTGGTACAGATGTCTGAGAGATCAGGAAAGGCCTTGTATAAAAGAATTAGAAGACTTGAGTTCAAATCATTTAAAAACATTTACTAGCTGTGTGACTTTGGTCACTTAACTCTGCCTCAGTTTCCTCATCTCTAAAATGAGCTAGAGAAGGAAACAGGAAACTGCTCCAGTATCTTTGCCCCAAAAAAACCAAAATAGGGTCACAAAGAGTCTGAAATGACTAAATAGCAACAAATTATGACTTCCATTTTACATTTGAGGAAACTGAGGCAGATAGGAATTAAATAAGGGCCATGCAGCTATTAACTATCTAAGGCTGGATTTGAACTCAGGTCTTTCAAAAGTAAAAACTCATTCATTGTTTTATTCGCTATACTATCTCACTCCCTCTAGGAGGAGGTCAATTTGATGGCACCATGATGTGAAGAGTAGAAATGTTGTACAATGTAGCCAGGAAAGGTAAATTGAATCAGGTTATAAAAAACTAAATATCAAATAGATTAATTTAAATATATTTGAACCTAGGGGGCCCTAGAGAACCTATTCCTGCATCCTACGGAGGCATTGGAACTTAGCAGGAGAATGACATGGCTGGACTAATGAGAAGAAATCAATTAGGAGGAGGCTATTATGATGTTACAGGTGAGAGATGATGAGAGTTGCAACTAGAAAGAAGGGAAGAGATTCTAGAATGTTGTGGAAATAATTTCTACAAGATTTAGCAACTGAATAGGCTTGTGAGCTGAGGGAGAATGATTCCCAGATTTGAATGCAGATGATTGGAAGGATGGTCAGAGTGCAATCATTAGAAATGGAGAAGTTTGGAAGATGGTAAGGTTTAGGAGAGAAGATAAAAAAGTTCTGTTTTGGATGTGTTGAGTTTGAGATGAGTACAGAATATTCAATAAGAAATGTCTAGTAGGCCACTGAGATGTGGACCTGGGTTTCATGAGAGAGACTAAGCTAGGATATATAGAACTGGGAGCCTTGTGTATAGACATTGTCATTGAACCCATAGAGGAAGCTGATGATGATGCTGTGGTGAGAACAATATAAATGGGTTTTAGTTCTAGTGCTACCATTAAATTTCAGTTTAATAATAATAATGATAATAGCTAACATTTATAGAGTGGTTACTATATAACCAGACACTGTGATAAATATTTTATAATTATCATCTCATTTAATCCTCCCAAGAAGTGAGTTCTATTATTAGTCCCAATTTTACAGATAAGGAAACTGAGGCAAAGAAAGGTTACATGACTTGCTTAGGGTCACACAGTTATTAAGTATCTGAGGCCCATATGAAATCAGGTCTTTCTGACTCCAAACTTAGCACATTATCTAAACTTGAACAAATCTCTTAAATTTTCTTGGTTTCTATAAAATGAGAGTCTGGATGAGATAATAGCTAAAATACTTTTAGCCCTAAAATTCTATGATTCTATTATATGAATAATGTATAAATTTGCTCTAAGATTTTTTTTTTTTTTTTAAGGCAGTCCTATGGGCTTTGAGGGAAGTGAGTCAAACTGTAAATATGCACTTAAACAAGAAAGGTAGAATGTTGAACAAATCTTTGGTGAATATGGATCATTCAGTCTCGTGTTTTCCTCAACAATGGCTTTATCTGCCCTGAATTAGCCATCTCATTTCCTGCAATTTACATTACCTAAAATAATGAATTTAGATCTTCCCATGGTTTCACTAATGACCTCAGTTATTCTACTCTTTGGAAAATGTGGTTGACTTGGGGGAGAGGAAGAGAACAGGAGATTCCATACAAATGTTGCCTGAATAAGCACACCTCAAGAGGGATAAATCATGAACAGAACAATTTCAATCATGTTATTTCACTCCATTTGAAAAGCCAAGGTGTAAGGATTAAGCTATTGTTTGAGCCAGAAATGTTCTTCTCTTTTGGCTAACAACAGATGGCGCTGTAGCTAAGCAAATGGAAAAATGTGTTTACGGCACAGAAATAGTCAACCACAAAGTCTGAAGAAGCAAAGGGAGGAACATGTGGAAAACAATGAATATTTTAATTAGGTGTTAATAACTGAATATATATTGAATACTTCTCTTCTCCTAACTCACAGCGGTGTTATGGCAGCCAACTAATAAGTGATTGTAAAGGAAATGATTAATTATTTACAGTAATAATTAGAATAGCTACATGTTTGTAATCATAAAATGTTTCAAAAGTGAATATATGCAAAACAAGTTTCCATTTTATTATTGTAGAAATATTGTAGCATCTCCTTTTGAAATGCATTAGCATATAATGCTATATTTATTTGAATTTAAGAAACAGACACCAGCATTTCTTTTGCTTAAAAAGATATTATTTTAGAATGATATTTTAAAAAACAGATTATTGCTTGAGCTCACCTGAAATTAAATATGTAAGGGTAAAACAAAAAGTTGTTAATTTGTGGAATGTTTTTATTAGTACTTTCTATTAGAAAAGGCTAAGGCAGTTTAAATGAATGAATCACCACAGGTCCCTGGTACATTCAAGCCAAGTATATCCCACAAAGGAAAGCAGAGAATTGAGACTGTTATTTTGATAATTCAAACAACCAAGTCCTTTTTGTCATTTTTTGCTTTAGATAACTATTTATGCAGTTAGGTGACATAGTAGATCAAGTACTAGATCTGGAATTAGAAAGATCTGAATTTGAATTCTGCCTTAGAAACTTTCTAACTCTGTGACTGGATGAAACACCATTTCTTCATCTGAAAAATCTGTTAAAAATCTGTTAAAATATGTAACAATACCTGCCTCTCAGAGAGTTGTGAAGATCAAATGAGTTAACATACTAAAACACTTTGTAAGCCTTAAAGAACTATATAAACATTAGTATTATTATTATTTGAGATAAAAGTGTATTTTTTCTTAATTATTTAAAACAATGCTTATGGCAATCTTATCTTTAAATTACCTCTTCTAGACCTGAATTAGACAACAGCAAATCCTTTCATACCTACATTAGGGAAAGGTACCTGTGCACAGCAGCTTTTGGTCTCAAACACTCTCCCTATCCCTTCTCATTCAGCAAACATTAACTATGTGCAATGAACTCATATTAGGTGTGAGAGTAGGCAGGTAGGAGGTCTTAACATACATAAGACATAGTCCCTATTCTAAGGAGTTTCCAATGTAGTAACTATTAATTTTGTCAGCAGGGTGCACAAGAAAATAGAGTGGGAAATAACCAACTCTGTTAGGGAACATTTCTAGAAATTGGGCCACATATAGAGATATGCTGGTAAATATTAACAACTAGCTCTCAGGAAAGACAGCTGCACTAGACACACTTTTAAGTTTAATTGGCATTATTAACATTATCTCCATCATTTTTATAAGGCTAGACAATCAACAAAATAGTAAATCAAGATCTGATTTGTAGTGTTTGTCAATTTTCAAGTTGTAAGTGGTCATACTAAAAATTTAGTGAGCTAATCAGGGCTGACTCCAATACACTCTTCCACAGATAGGTGGAAAGCAACTTAATGATTAAAGAGCAGAGACTTCCTATTGATGAAGCAGAAAGATGTTAAAGTGGGATTGCCTTTCTCTTCTGATAATTTGGCCTCCTAAATTGACTCCTCATTAACATGTTTGGTTCTTCTCCTTTTATTATCCTTTCATCCTTTCTTTCTGTTTCTTTATTCAGTATATCATATTTTTTGCTCAAATTACACTCCTATATTTCAACTTTCAAGTCAAATTTCATAAATAGTTCTGCTCACCTTTCTGATGAATCTTCCATTTTTTGGCTTCTTTTACTTTTACTAGGCTGGATTTACCCAGACCTAACTCCCCCAATCAATGCTGATGATTTCCCAGGGTGTGAGAATTCAAAGGTCTTCTATCATGATTAGTACCTTGGAAGAAGGAAAATGCTTCAGTAAGGGTATTTCAGTTATGAAGCCAGCAGCTGGACCTAAAGATCATCTCTTTTTATCCTTTTCTGGAAATAACCTTACCCTAATCTCGCCTTCATAGATCTCAGACCTGGATAGTCACAATTCTAGAATGTACAGAGCCCGTTCTCTCTATGGAAGACAAACAGAGACTATAGCTCCTTGGCATATAGCTAAACCATTTGAGCCCTCAGGGATATATAAAGTCTCACAAAATAGGATTAGGAGCTAGAATTCCCTCATATTACTGTGGGCTGCTTTAGGACATTGAATCACAGAGTCATAGAATCTCAGAGGCAAAAGAAATCTCAAAGTTCTTTTAGTTTAACTAATACAAACAATTTTAATAGTATAAAACAATTTCTTACAACATCAGGCATCCAACTTTTGCTTGAAGACCTCCAATAAATGAAGGAAAAAATCAAACATTTACTAGGTACTTACCACATAGTAGTAGGCACATAGACTGGCACATGCAAGTCACTATGCTAAACACTTTACAAATGTCTCTTAGACTGGCACATGCCAGTCACTATGCTAAACACTTTACAAATATCTCTTTCATTTTATCTTTACAGCAACTTTGGAGCTATTATACCCATTTTACAGTTGAGGAAACTGAGAAAGAAAGAGATTAAATGATTTCCCTAGAGTCACATGTTTAGGAAATATTTGAGGCAACATTTGAACTCAGATCTTCCTGGGTCTGTTGCTATATCCCCAACTTGCTGTCAATCCTAGCTCTCCAAATTGCCTATTCCTATTCCATTTTTCCACAAAGTTTTTCCTTAGAGTCTAAATTTATTTCTTTGTGATTTCCAAACACTTCCCTCTCCCTCCCTACCATGTGATAGGGTTTCAAATACTTGAAAAGAGTTTTCATAGTCCCCATAAGTTCCTTTTTCATGTATTAATAATGATAATAGCATTGGTAAAATATCTCAAGGTTTGCAAAGAGCTCTATTTTATTAGATCTTTATAATAATCAGGTGAAACAGATGATATGGGTATACCCATTTACTGATGAGAAGAATGAGACCAAGAGAAGTTAAGTCAATAGACCAGAATCATATAGCCAGTAAGTATCTGAGGAAGAATTTGAATTCAGGACTCTTCCTCTCTTTTATTCCAGAACTCTATGCCTTGTGTCAATTAAACCTTAAAAAAAACCACTTCCTTCTACTCATCAATCAATCATCATATAGTAAAAACTTGAGACTCTTCTCCAGCCTAATTATCCTCCTCTGGATGTTCTCCTAATATGGTTCCCAGAATTGAGCATAATCATCATTTTGACTAGGACAGAAGATAGCAGTACTCCCTCAATACCCTGAGTTCTGGTTGCTATATCATTTTTAATACACCCTAAAACTACATTCAGTTTCTTGATCATCACATCACGTTTGATTCATATCCATCCTGAAGTCAGCCACAGAGTCAGTGACTGCTCTGTACTGTCACTCTCATTGCAGTGCAACCTGTCTCTATTATGCCCTGGCAAAACTACAATAACCTATTCTATTACCCCAAACCTCCTGCTGCTGGAGCTCTCATAAACTTGTTGAGCAATTACCAACCCACCTAAGTTTAATTCTTTGCAGGTGCACTCACTGACTATTCTCACATCTCTGTAACTCTATGTTGTGCCCAGAGTATGGCTGCCCCAAGCCTATGCTATGCTGATGACATAGGAAATTAAATTTGCCATATTGTTATCACTTGGGAATTAATACTAATAATAAGTGCACTACTGAATAGCTGCCTCCTACAAATAAGACCTTATATTGTTGGAACTTAATATTAAAATATTCAAAAGGTAGCTCTGTGTGATCTTTCCTATGTAGATTATCTCTCCTGTGATGTAGATTGCAATTCACCATAGAGAGGGTATACAAAATATTAGGATCCTTCCTTACTTTCTCCTCACATTGTGAGGATACCACAAGGAATCCACCTGTTAGTTATTTCTTGCTCTCACTATGTGACCAGCCTTCCTCCATTTTTGATCATACATTCTCCTTATATTCTTGATTCGGGTTCTTTGAAGTTCCTTTAATGTTCTAAATTGTAAACTGTTTATATGTGACTGTTGCCTTCTGAGTGACAACTTGATTTTAATTCTACAGAAACCATAGTGTTCGTTGGCTACCAGACATGCAAAAACATTGGTAGAATATTGCTACTAAAAAGATCAACCTTTGTTTTTGGGAAGTTTGTGTCATTAGGGCTTTGTGATTTTCCAAAGACAATAATTCTATTTAAGCCTAAGCTAAACTTTTGTTCATTTGTATTGTCTATCTAACATATATATGATGACACACTAACTTTATAGGTTGACTATCCAACAGCATATCATAATCTAGAAAATAATTTTTTTTATCCATTTGGTCTTTCTTGTGTGAATGATTAGGTCAGACTATTTTTGGAGGGTAAGTAGGTGGCTTAGTAAATATATGAACCTAATGTCAGAAAGACCTGAGTTCAGATCTCTCTTCAACCACTTGTTAACTATGTGGCACTGGAAAATTGCTTAATCTTCATTGATCTCAGTTTCTTCATCTGTAAAATGGGGATAATAATAGCACTTACATCTGAGGATTGTAGTGAGAATCAAATGAATAGTAATCATAAAGTGCTTAGCATAGTACCTGGCATTGTTATGTTAGCTACTATTATTGTTATTATTAGTTTGAGGGTCTTGTGCAATTAGCACAATGTTTTCTATATATCAAGGACCTTATAATCTGTAAGAAATCCTTCCATGTGGATTGTGGATTGGATCTCTTCCATGAAGCAGCAATCATCTTTAGTGATAAATGTAAATCTTCCCATTTTATATATTGCCTGATAGTTATGATAGGGTCATCAAATAAGATTATTTTGATTAATAACCAAATTAAATATTATAATGGAAAATAGATGTTTAAAAACGTTCTTCCACTATTTTTGGAGTTCACAAAGAGATTGCTGAAGATAATTACTATCTGGTTATGCCTGAAATGACTGGTGGTAGGTGTCCAACATTTTTTACATAAGTTTTGACTTTGCACTGTAGCCACTGCTTGTGGCTACTTTCTGATACTGCCCTGTCTCTAAGTTCTGCACACTGTTTTCTTCCAGCAAGATGCAGTTATGTGATGTGACAGGAAGATGATCTATCTAATTTTATGGCATTTTTGTGATTCTTTCTTTTCACAGCCAGCTCACCTTAACTCTTCATAAGCAAGTCTGTTTTTTCTAAATTCTATTATTATTTCATTCTTGTTCTTCTGCTGTTTCTATCAGTATTGAGTACTTGACTCCTTACTCTTTATGTAGTGTTTTACCCTAAGATAAAGAGTTTTTCAGTACTAGGGCTGGCTCTATAGGTGATACAAAAGAAATATTTAAGTATATGGCCCAGTTATTGTCCTCAATGAGCTTGAAATCTTACTGGGAGGACCCAAGAAGCATCTGTGGGAAATTACAAAAGATAGTCTATAATACAATGATAATTTGAGCAGTCTAGAAAAAGTTGCTGTGGGAATTTGAAAGAGGAAAAATCAATGTGGACTATGGTAATTAGGAAAGGTTTCACAGTTTGGGTAGGTCTTAAGACAAGTCTTATAATGGTCATTTTAAAATTAAGTAACAATTTATAAAATGTAAAAGTCATGGGAAGTTTTAATTTGTCAATCTCCATGAAACCAGAATGTTGGATAATATCCTACTCTGCTTATGAGAAGGGCTGGTTCCCAGACTACAGGAAAGAGCAGAGTTCTTTCCATTGTAACAAAATCATAAAACATTAGGTATGAGCTAATATTTGCAAAAATCTTTGAATAATTCCCAGTATATAGTAAGTGCTTAATAAATGCTTATTTGCACCACTACCACTCTTGTTTGCTACCACCACTACCCTCTTCACTGATTTAGCCCTACAGCTGTGATTTTTGTCACCATCTCTATAATTACACATTTATAAAGACTTGTTTTTGCCTTTTTTATAACCTAGGCTCTTAATGCAGATCTTAGCACACGATAATATGATTAATAGATGTTTGTTGATTGTTTTGAGTTTTTCCTCCCTATTCTCTGGGCTTTACATAGGGCAAATATTATCATTCCATTATATCAGAATAGGAAATGGCCTCTCAGAGAGGTTATGTGACTTATCCATGGTAACACAGCATCAAAGTCAGTATTAGAACTCCCCCAGTTTTCCTGAGGCCCATCTTGTTCTTGTCCTTAGCTTTATGACCCTTAAAGAAAAAGCTTATGGCTCTTCCCTTAATCTTTGTTTCACATGCCCAGGTTTAGCAAAATACAATATGTGCTTGTCTCCAGTATTTTGTTGTTGTTTCCAGGGCACGTCATTGGCCCATCTGTGTCTCATTCCTCAAAATATTATTGAGCAATAGCCCCTTTCTTTGAATTGGGAAGTAATGCTCTCCCAGTCCCACAATAAAACTGGGATCCAAACTCAAAATCCTCATGGTTTGTATGACTTTTATGCTAGACAAACAACCTCTGCCTTGTCTGCACCATATATCTTCCATTCAGCAGGCTTTTGTTTAGTTTCAAAATAATGTCTCTATTTAAAACAAATATTTGCAGCATGGTTAGCAAAATGCATAAACAAGCATCAGCTCTGGTTAGACTTCTCCCTGAAGAAGCAGCCTTTCATCAGCTGTCAATCAACCCCTGCTGAGTTGTTTGATGCATTCACTGCTTTTTATATTCCTTAATGTGGCTTATGTATCTGCCAATAAATCTGAAATGCAGGTCAAAGAATATGTAGCTCAAGGAAATCCATAAAAGTAGTAGAGAGGCTCCACTAACTATATCAAATTGCCAAAAGCTGAGGTCATTTCCTCTTGCTAAAAATGTAGAGGTTCATAAATTATTTTTATCACCTCCAGAGCAAAGCAAACAATTTTGCACAGATGCTAAAGGGGTTGTATTTTCCCCCCTTTAAGCTGAAGATATCATTTATGTTAACCCCTCAGCAAATGAATGGACATTTTGTGTTTAACAAGATAAACATTTTAGTATATTGGCAGTGAATGCAAAAATATAATACCATTGTAGATGGGTGTAGATAGTTTAGGGAGATCCTTAAGTAAAAGTGCCAAAAATATCTGACCTCTCAAATCAGGTTTTTCACTCTGTTTTAATTCCTTGGCTTGGTCAGAGGTTGACATTGTTGCCTTAAAGAAATTTAAGGAGATGTTGGGCATGCAGAGACAGTAAAAATGAACAGCGAACATTCAGCAGAGAACTTTATAGAAAACACTACTGAATTAACTTACAGTACATTTGTTAAACATGAGCAGCTCTAATAATGACATTTCATTTAACAATGCCCTTTGTCTTTTCAGTTCATCAGTTACCTATTTCAGTAATGAACTGCAGTCATACCATTCTGATTTTCTCCTAATGTAAAGGCTGAGCTCACTTCACTGCCAGTGAAGCATGATGCTATTATTCAGTTCCTGGCTTAGGAAAAAAGCTATAGAATCTATCACCATTCTAATTGGCTAACAAATATTAAACCCTATGATTGTTAAGGGCACCCAGTGATTCTGTTTAGCTTTTGATGGGAATAAGTAAAATAAAAAAAGGGAAACGGTTTGAAAAAAGGTTAGTGTGTATACTTTATGAGCAGTAACCCAAGTATCCATTGAGAAAATATGAGCACACATTATATTTAATAGCTCAAGTGTTATCTTAATTCTTTATCAACAATTCATGCATATAGCTTAATACCAAATATTTTAGTTAGGATTAACAGTCTGTGAAACAGAAGGTTTAGCAAATGAGACACCAAATTTCTCCTACCTATGCCTCTAATAGGGAGACTCTTGCAAGCTACTGGAAAGCTAAGCTGTGCATGACACATTTTTTTTCAGCCGAGTAAATGCAGGAAGATTTGGAAAATACTACATCTAAGGGAGGACTGATTTCTATTTCTGTGGGCAGTTAATGAAGCCTATGCCCAAACAGATTTTTCCTATTCCTTTGCACCGCCTTCCTCAAAATGAAAGATAGATCCTCTCCTTGTCTTTTCTTTCCCCTGTAACACAGTGCACCACAACAGTGTTTGGGGCTTTGGGTTTGTTGTTGTTTCATTTTGTTTTGCTTTTTTTCTTTAAGAATCCACCAAAATATCTCATTAGCAAAGGCCAAGATGTGGCTCTCCGTAATCTTCCCCTCGCTGAACCAAAGCTGCACAATTTGCAATAGATCTTTGGAAAACTGCTCTTTACCGAGAGCTGCTGCATCTATAGATCTCTCTCAATTACCCACAGTAAATTTAGGCATTGTACAAGAGCAAATTTTACAGTCCATGAAGAGATGAAGCGAAATCTAGATGAAATTCATTGTGACAGATTCCCAGTTAGTGTTCTGATGTGTCTGTATTACAGAAGATAGACATTCTATTAGCATGGAAGCTCCCATAATGGACTGTGAATCATTTCAGGTAATAGAGATGCCAAGCAGAATGACTGAAAAGCACTATTGAATTCCATTAGAGCCCTTTGTTTTTAAATCAGTCATTTCTTGTGAATATCCAACTATATATTTCTTGACCCTCTTTCAGAGTGATAATTGTGAACTAATATGACAAAACATTCATTTGAGTTTCTTGCACAATTAACGCTTTGGTTCCGGGGCTTATTTTGGAGCCTCCAAAATGTAAATGTAGTCTCCTTTTGAGACTATGGCTTGTGCTACAAATATACAGTTTCAGACATGTGTGATTCCACGACTCCATCTTTGGTAATATTTCAGCATTACTAGAATTCATTTTCCAGTCACTTTGTATGGAGTAGTAAGAGTTTTTGACACTCTCCCCTTAAAGATTTCCTTTCCCCTCCTCTAAAGTCAAGCTTGCAAGAGAAAGTCATTGAAAAAAGTCAATGGAACAAACCTTTTCATGAACTGTCCCTTAAACAGAGCTCCCTCCCCTTTCCTACGTGTAAATGTGTAACTAATTACTAATGAAATAAATAGGTAAATAACACCATATTTGGCTATATAAACAGCCCCACCTTATCTATCAATCACATGTGATTTATCAGACTTGATAATTACTGGAATAATTAGTACAAGATGTAGGTTTACTCTGTGTTTTGAAGCCTTCAGGATGTCAGTACAATTACCATTTGTACAGTAGAGCAAGTTATATGAATTATTCTACTCAATTACAATATAAACACAAAGAGCTTAGAATAGACAAACTAAGTCATGCACATTTCTTCATTCATTGCTTTTGTTATACAGAGCTCCTTAAATAGCTTATTTATTTTGCCAAAAGCACTTCAGTTAAATGCATATTCATATATATTTTTAAAAAGAAATTTCTTCATGCATCTGGCATGTTCTATGTGATTTGCAAAGCAGAAGAGGGGTCATTTTGAAAGAAAACCTACTGTGTTCAGAACATAACAAGTTGAGTTGAATCTCTTCAATATTCTCACATAAATCCTCTGGGATGACTTTAAAAAGAGTAGACTTTACATCTTCTGTCTATGATCATCTATTTTCACATCATGGAGGAACAACATTATCCTTATATGCTGAAGAATCTGAGCCTACTGCCTGCATATGAGGTGTTCCTTAATGTTGTAATGACAGGTGTAAGATTAACTTTGTTAGGTGTCTAGCCACTCATGCAAACTAAATTAAATTAATGGAACAAATTTCTCTCATAATTAAGATAAAAATTCATGTCAGCTGTAACCTTGCTGTACACTAATTATATACAAATGATTTATCATCTGTTTCGCCCAGAATATTAATCCTCACCTCATTGATAACTGCAGCCAGTGTTAAGAGATGAGAGTTGATTAACTATGACAGATTGGGCAGCCACAACACTAAGTGCCTGAACAACCAGTGAAACCAATAAGACTCAAATAGCACTTCGTGTTTAAAAATGCATTCCCATGGAAACAGATGCATGTTTAATGAAGGATACTGAGATTATTTTCAATAATGACTGATATTGGAACAATGGGCAGAGCTGATCAATAACAATTAACCACTTAGTCTGCTAAAGATGTGGTTGTATAAAGCAGGTTATTTACACATTAGTAGGACTCTATTCCAGGACGAGTTATCCATAATGTCTTTATGTTTTACCATTACTCTTTTTTTTTTTTCTTTCCTGGAAGGGTTACAGGGGCTGGGGATGGCAAGGTGCCAAATGCCCTCCTGTTGGCTCTTAGCGCCTGATTATGAAATGAATGATTGATCTTAACAATATATCTTTGGATTCTCTGAAGATAGCTGCCAAATGTATGCAGGAAAGTCCAAAGGCAACTGTGACCATGAAACTAATATTGCTTTGTGGGAATTTGGTTTGGTGAAAAACTTTACTGCCAAGGCATTGTTTGTGTGTACGGAAAATCCTTTTGATCTTTCTGCCTATGCTATTTTATTTAACCTTAAAGGTATCTGAAACAAGTTGAGCAGATGATATTTAAGAAAAACTCTCTGTTTTGGACTCTTGACACATATTGGAAAAGGTTTTTAATAACAAAAATTTAATAACAGATATAGCCTTCCAAGCTTTTTAGAAATTTGTGCTTTTATTTTGTTTTAATTCGAATCACCCCAGGAGTCAAGATCTTATAAAGCTAATTACTAATACAGAGTCCCAGAATCCCTGCCCTGACAGTCAGCTTGGAGAAATCCCAACTCCCTGGACCTAAAAGTGTTAATAAAAAGTGATTAGCTACTTAGGCCAAAGCACATTATCATAATGCATTGCATTTTCCTTACAGGTTTTTATGAGCATTCTTATTTTTATGTGTGCAGGAAAATAGCTACTAGAGATGAGGCTTATACATTATGGCTTCTGTGATTGCACCAAGAATTAAGCTTTGAAAAAAAAAGAAGAATGTTTTGTTCTCCATACTTCTTGGTATCAAAACATCAGACTTTAAAGTAAAATTCAAAAGAAAAACAATATTTTTAGATACCTACCATTTTCAACCTTATCCATTTATATCTTTATTATCACAAATATTCACAGAGAATATGACAAATTATTTAAATATGTAATTCCTATTTTACTATGAACTTGATGTAAGAAAAAAAAAAAACATACAATTTTTCTTCTTGCCTCAGGGGAACATACATTCTCCCTGAACCTAATCAGACACAGTGTATCACCAGGACACTACACAAATACTAACGAAAGCACCTTTATGTGGCAGAACAAAAACAGATCATAAACAGTCCAAGTCAGACGTTGCAAATAAGAAATCTTCTAGCATATTTCTATTGACAGGGAAACCAGAATGTCAAACTCATGAATGCATCTGGGAAATCCCAATTCTGCTCCTTCATCACAATGGCTGTAACTAGATTTAGCAAAAATTATAAGGACTTTTTCTTAAAACAATAGGGGAAATGGGAATAGGGAGAAACAGAATTCTATAAGAATAAAACTTGAAAGCTCAACCTGTAATAAACTTTCAGCAGTAAATGGTGAATGGGATAGCAAACACAAGACTGGAGACAATAAGACTTTAATTGCTACTTATGAGTATTTAAGGATATAAGGATACTAAATAGCATTCTCAGTGTATGGGTCCATTACCTTATTTAGTTGACCTTATTGAAATATGTCTACTTCCTTCCTTCCTGAATTGTCATCTTACACCAGTGCTACTCCAGTTTTTAAGCCGTATATTTTTTTAAATCACTGAATAGTTTTATATGTATTCCTTGGCTGGTAAAGCAATAGAGATAATTAAATTTCCCTGTATGGTCTGAACAATACAATTGTTGATCAGAGTGTAAGATGATTTAGGCTTTTGCTTCTTAAAATTAGACTGAGGGTGTGAAGGGGGATACAGATCAAACAGTATTTCTTACGCATCCATTTTTAAAACAGATAAGGAGAGTAAAATGCACTGCTAAGCTAATGAGGGAAGTGTGACAGAGTCATAGATATATTTTCTCAGTTGCCTAATGAGCAAAGTGACAGACAGTGAAACAGTTCACACTTGAGTAATTTGCTAGTCATCAGCCTGCAGTGGGTCTCCTAGTAGCACTTTGGTGGGGGGTAGAGAGATACAATAAATAGAACTAGCTTTGTTGATAAGAATAAGTTATCATAGGAGAAAGATCTCGGGTTAAGGATATTTATTTTTAAGAGCCCACTTTAGGCATCTCTAGTCTTGTATTCAATTAAAATGAAATTAAAATAAGTAAAAAAAAAAAATAAATAAAGCATTTGCTACTCATCCAGGCCAGCTGCCCAAGAGGGCAGTGTGGGATAGGGAGAAGAAAGGAGGAGGGTGGGAATTAGCTAATAGTCCCTTCCTGCCAGTGATTGTTGGCTGCTTAGATTGCCCACACCATTTCCCAGACATTTAGGTTTTCATTCATAAGGGAGGTAGAGATATAGTGAGGGGAGGAAGAAGAGAAGCAAGGGATCTATTATCCCTGTTGACAGCGAAGATTCATGAGAAAGAAGGAAAAATGGCTTTTCTCCCTAAAATATTTAAATAATACTAAATACATTTGAGATTTGTGCTGTGTGAGACTTCATAAAGCTTCAGCTTTGGTATTCTTATTTTAAAGTCAATTCAATGTAATTAATTTCATTAAGCATTTATTAAAGACCTACTTTTTACAGGCTACCATGCTAGGCTTTGATGCTGGTGGAGTTAAAACTTTTGAATATAGCATTATTCCCATCTTTGTGAGACTGACACTCTAGTAGGGAGTTGTGATATGTACACAAAAAGATAATTAAAAATAATGGACTTTAAGCACATAAGAGAGGCAAAACAAAGATCACATTGGTATCTGGGTTTGGAAAAGATAATTATTGATTGGGAATGTCAAAGAAAGTTTCTAGTACTGTTGATTATGAGCCTCTATTTCATATGCTACCCATTATCAAATAATTAGTAGAATTTTATTCATTTTTAGAAAAGAGATGTACTGAGAAGGTATAGGAGGAACAGGAGTTACAAAAACAATCTTCCCCAATCGGGTGACTTTTCCTCTTGTATATACAAGTGTACAAGAAAGGGTTCAAGCAATCATAAAAAAAGGAAAAAGGACCCCCACATATGCAAAAGTGTTTGTAGCAATCATTTTTGTAGTGCTAAAGAACTGGAAACTGAGTGGATGCCTATCAGTTGGGGAATGGCTGAATAAGTTATAGTATATGAATGTTATGGAATATTATTGTTCTCTAAGAAATGATTGATAGAATAATTTCAGAAAAAACTGGAAAGACTTACATGAACTGATGCTAAGTAAAGTGAATAGAATCAAGAGAGCATTGTACATAGCAGCAAGAAGATTATGTGATGATCAACTGTGATGGACTTAGTTCTTTTTAACAATGATTCAGGACAATTGCAATAGACTTGCAATGAAGAGAAACATCTGCATCCAGAAGGAGGACTATGAGTATTGAATGTGGATCACAATGTAGTATTTACACTTTTTTGTCATTTTTTGCTTATTTTTTTTCTCATTTTTTTCCTTTTTGATCTTATTTTTCTTGTTCAGATGATAAATTTGAAAATAAGTTTAGAAGAATTGCACATGTTTAACCTATATTGGATTACTTACTATCTAGGGGGGGTGGGGGGAAAGAATAGAAAAAATTTGGAACACAAGGTTTTGCAAGGTAAATGTTGAAAACTATCTTTGCATGTATTTTGAAAGTAAAAAGCTATTATCAAAATGAAAAAATCAAATAAAAATGACTCAACTTAAACTTTAAAAGTGTAGTCAGGCACACACACACACACACAAAAAAAAAAAAACACATGGTACAAAAAAGATACCACTTGCTGACTCCTGGACCCAGTAGTTGTTTTCTCCCTTCATGTGACCTTCATGAAGTTCTCCTTAAGTGTAGCTCTTTTATGTGTTCTAAGCACAAGTGTCCTTCTAGAATTGATAGTCAGCACTTCTTTCCACTGGAAGAGTATCGATCCCTAAAACTGCCATTATCTGTGGGTGACTGGATTCTATCTGCAAACACTTCTGCCATCAGTAACTACTTCTCTGGTGGACTCCCCTACTGATGGCCACTTTTGCCACCTCTGATGGTTCTAGTTGCCTGGGTACTCCTCTTTGTGAATACTCCTCATTTTGAATACTAAGTTCAGAAAACAATAAATAGAAAAGAAATAAAGATGACAAAGATACAGAGTGACTCAGTGGAAAAGAGAGCATCTCTCACCCAGAAGCTCATAGTATGCCTATCTTATTCACCATCAGGAAGGAAAAGAGATCAGAAGAGGCCCCTTTGTATATTAACATGTATTTAGCACTCTGGCTCAATGCATTCTGAGTCATCATTCTTAGCTGTCAATCAAGTAGAATACTTTTTGCTATTGTACAGTATCACCCCCATAGTTATACATGGACAGAAACAGATTTCCCACAGTTCTACATGCTGTATTGAAACCAGGCAGGGAATTTCTATGCTCTAACTAGCCCCTTAGGAAGGTAAAATCAGAGTATACTTAAAGGCCTTGGATCTCATTGGCCAGTTGCTCCATCAAATAGCTTAAACACTCCAGTTCCTTCCACTGTTTGTTTCTCTCGTGATATGTATGGTCTTTTACTTCCTCATTCTGCTAGGAACCTTCTTTGGAATCACTGTGAGTGTCATCATTCATGACATGATATTCATGGCACACTTTTTTTGAAGAAACAACTTCTCTACTACTTATTGTCTCAGAGTGCTGCCTGGGACACTAAAGGACATTAAAGGATTTGCCTAGTATCTTGCGATCAGTGAGTATCAGAGTTAATACTTCCTGGCTTTCTCTACAGAAACAAAGTAGTTTTTTGTTGTTGTTGTTGTTTTAATTTTTAACTATTTGATTGATCAAACTGTTGATAGGGTGGTGTGTTTGTATTCTGTTGTCATTACATCAAATAATTAGTTTGATTGATTCTCTCCCTCTCCTCCCCTCCAATTTTTGATATCATTTATACCTCGCTTTAGAGTGGCTTTGAAATAAAATTTTAAATTATTTAGCACACGCTGCATTTTTTTTTTTATTCTGGCACTTTAATTAACACAGTATCTTCCAAAACAGAGCGCTGATCCCAGCACTCCTCTCGAAAGCCTGTTTAATATATGCCAGGGCCACCTCTTTTTTTTTTTTCACTTTATTCAAATTACTAATCATTTAGAGCATCACTAAAAGCCTTTCTCCCTTGCTCCCCATGCATGCTTAACCTAATTAACTATAAATGAGGAAAATGCTATCCACATTAAAAGAAAATGTTAACCTATAAATTATCCCACTCTTTCTGTTGAGGCCATGAATACCTTTTAGAAATTTTAAGTATGGCTGTGGTTTCTGGGTTTGTATGCAGCTGATCTTCCCCACCAGTCCCATGTCCCCCCAATCCCTCTCCCCTCGCAACCTTCAAAAAATTAAAAGAGAAAATTGCATTAAATTTCTGCCTTATCTGGTCTGTCAAATCCTTTCTTTATATTTACATTTGTAGATTAAAATCCTAAAACTTTCCCCTTTCCTTAAACCATTTTAGGACTCAAGAATAATGGGATGTTCACAAAATATATTAAGGAGCCTTTGGGAGTCAGAGAATAAGACCATGGAAAGTAGAATCCTTTTTCTACAATCCTGTGAAGAGGAGACCTGATAGACACTCTTTTCTTACAGGCAGAGTCTCCTATCATAGAGGAAATAAAAAACTAATCTTATGGAAAGATTCTCCCCAAGAAAGTGTCAGCTTTACGACATCCTGTCATAGTGTTCTTTCTTTTTTGGTCTGAAATGAAAATCTACAATGAGAATCCATTGTTTTGGGATTGACAGGTCAGCATCTTCTTTACTATTTATAGACTTGGAGAGCTGTCTGGGACACCAACAAGTTGAGGAATTTGTCCAGAGTCTTATGGTCAGTAGATAGCAGAGGTCACAGTTGAACTCAGATTTTCCGACTATATTAGTGCTTTAGTGATTACATCATACTTTCTTTAGAAGAGTTCTCTGGATTATTATCTATGTAAAGTGAAGGTTACCCATATAAGATGTATATATCCTCCAGGGATATCTAAATCATTATACCAGAAGTTTAAGGGGATGCATTGATAGGTGTCTCTAGAAAATTACCTAAAGCTTTTTAAGGGAGACTGTGAGAGATAGGTGGGACAGTGGGCCTTGAGGCTAGCCTCTTTGTTCTTTTGTGAATAAGGAATATCAGATTAAAAATGTATCCATCCTCTCCACAGTTAATATATTGCTGCTCTGGAGTCATAATTGGTTCAGAAAAGAGCCATTTCCATGGCCAACAAGAAAATGGGGGAAAGTAGTTCTTAACTAATACCCATCAGTTTGGTTCTTCTCCACCAAATGCTGATTATACAAAAGACCATCACAAGTACCCAACAAATCTATCTATACAAGCAAATAGGAAATAGAAATCAGAAAAGTTCCAAATAGTAAACGCCAAAAATAGAGTGAATGAGATTTTCTTATGGGAGCATGGAACATCTTAATAATGAAAGGCCCCATCAAAGGGGGCTTGAATACCCCTTTGATGGGGTATTTTGGAGCCAGCTCAAACTAGCTGTAAGAACTCATTATTAAATTTTCAATGTGAGCATTTACATCTTGGAAATTAACAAACATTATAAGTCCAGGGGTTGATTTAATGTTTTATGACTTTCTGTGTCAAAAATGTGATATTTAAAATTTTATTATAATAGATTAGACTTAACAGTGTATCATGTTAACTTTTTTTTTTTTTTTTTTTCCCTTGGAGAGTCAGTTGTTAATCAATACTTCTTCCTCAATCTCCCCTAAAGGGAAATTTCCTCAGATCTTTAGAGAGGAAAGTTGGAAATCAGGGGCATGTTGAGAAAGCAATTTTCTTTAAATGTCTGCAAGAAAGTTTTTCTGTTTCTCCTACCTCCAGTCAATTCCAAAGAAAGTCTGCATCTATGAATGACTCTTGAATCAAAGAATATTTTCCCTCTCCAAAGCTCCTCTCTAACTCTGCCCCTTATGCAGGCATCCAGTGTTGCTTAGCATTTTCTCCTCTAATTAGCATCTAGTAAAGTGCTCTAGACTTGTCTGGTAACCTAAGCACCCATTGAAAGAGAGGGCAAAACAATTGGAAATATAGAATTTTCCTTGAAAAGCTAAATAAATGCTTATTGCCTTGCCTTGCTCTGTCTTGATAAAAGCCCACCTATGTGAAACTGGTTGAGGGATCTAGGGAAGACAGGAGACTGTTGAATGCTTAGCTCCCATTACTAAAAAAATACCATACACAGAATTCTCCTACTTCACAATTGTTATCCCTGATGTTTGCAATAGTTATAATATTCCAATGCAGGCATCTCTGAGGTTTATAATCACTGAAGTTCTTGGGAGACCTTTAGTTTCTGAAGTCAAGACTGAGGTAGAAGAAGGATTTGAAAGACCGCCTAGTCTAGACAGTCCCAGCATCTCCCCAGAGCAATTTAGGGAGAAGTGTGTGAACTATGACTTTGCTACATACAGCACATCAGTGTAATAATTGCGAACTATTTCTCCCACTCTGGGCTCTGTATTGTTGGGAAAAGCAGTAATTATTGTGTTCACACTGAGAAAGGCCTTTGTCCATAGGTCATTAATATGTGATCAATTTTAATTAAATATCTACACTGATAGATTGGCTTAGTGGTCCAGATGGCCTAAAATAGTTGATAATTCAAATATAAAATTTTTTTGTTTTGTTTTTTGAAATGATAAATCCTTTTTTTTTCCCTTTCTGGTGAGAGACTTCTCTTGATAATTATGTTCTCCTTAGTTCATTTACCAAGATACCCTCTATCTTTGCTTTTAACAAAGAAAAACATGAGAGGAAGTGTTATGAAGTGGATAGAGACTGACTTCAGAGTTAGTACTATCTGAACCACAACATAGTATTTTCACTCTTTTTATTGTTGTATGCTTGGATTTATTTTTTTTCTCATTTTTTTTCCTTTTGGATCTGGTTTTTCTTGTGCAAATGATTTTTGTGGAAATACATATAGCAGAATAGCATATGTTAAACATATTTGGATCACTTGCCGAATAGGAGAGAGGGAGAAGGAAGAAAAAAATTAGAGCACAAGGTTTTGTAGGGGTGAAATTTCAAAAATTATCCATGTATATATTTTTGGGAAAAAAGCTATAATTAAACAAATTTTAAAAAGAGAAAAAAAAGAGTAATATCCAGGTTCAAGTACAAATTCTGTTTTGGCAATGGGACACTGCACAATTCATGTAACTTTTCTCTGATTTAGGCTGCTCTTTGAAATGAAATTTCAGAGCAGGTGCCAACTTTATTGATAAAAAGAATTTCCTCACTGGTATTATGTACCAAAAAAATCATTGACTTCAACTTTGTTCCAAATTGTTACTTTGCCATAAACAGTGCTACTATGAATATTTTGGTAAATATGGGCTTATTCCAGCCACCATTAAGTTTTTTGGGGTATTTGCCTCATAGTATAATTTCTGAGATAAAAGTTGTGAATAATTTAGTGACTTTTCTCCCAAATTTCCAAAACTTTTTCAGAATTGTTGAATTAATTCATAGCTATATAAATGGTGTATTAATATGACTGTCTTCCTGTAGCTCCTTAAAAAATAACAGGTAAGCATAGCTGACTACTAAAGTGACCATGTCATATAACATTCTACACCTATGGCCTCTGTTTCTCTCTGGTCTTTTATAATCTTTGACAAAATGATGGGCATGAAGAAAAATTCCAGATTTGTTTTTATATTTCATTTGTTACTCATAAATGGAAGCATTTAAAAACGTGGTTGTTCAGATTTTGAATTTTTTGAAATTTGAAATTATGTACATATCTTTATGACTTATCTATAGGGGAAAATCGCTTTTGGTTATTTGTGTTAGCTCCTAAAAACAAGGGTATGTGATTGTTATCAAATATAGTTAATGCAAAGATTTTTCCCTTACATGTTTTTCTTCTCATTCTTAAGTTACTAGTTCTGTTTGGAAAAAAGCTTTAATTTTCTTATAATCAAAAATGTCCTCAAGTCATAGATCTGGAAAGAACATTCTTCTGTTTTCCTTTGTTTTTTAGTGGTGTGACATTGTAGTTTTAGATAACTTTTCTATCTATAAGTGATTGTGAAGCGGTATATGGTATACGATACTTATCCAAACATATTTTCTGCCAAATTTCTTTCTAGTTTCCCAGAATTTCTTATCAAATCAGGAATTCTTCCTGCGGTGCTTTGTGTTCTTTTGTTTATGGAACACTAGACTACTGAATTCTATTATTTCTTCATCTTTCTTGTCTAGTCTGTTCCATTGACTATCTTTGCTATTTTTTAATCAGTGCCAGTATAAGTATGTGTTAAAATCTGTGACTAGATAAGTCAGTCAATTTTCTCTGCATAATCTATAAGCCGCCAATCAAAACTATATTGAATACATTGAATAAATTCTCATCTGAATGGGACTGCTTCAGGATACTCTAACAGACAGATTTTAGTTCAAAATAAAGAACTTTCTAACAATAAGTTACCCAAAAATGGAATGACCTTCCCCAGGAGATAGGAAATTCCCTATAATTGGAGATATTTGAACTGAAGTTAGACAGTACTTGTCAAGGATACTATAGGAGAGATTTGTGCATCAGGCAGGTGGTTGGACCATATAAAATTTCCATTTCTGTAATCCTTTGATTTTGGTTTTGACTGAAGGCAAGACAATGGAAAAAAAAGATATTGCTCATTCCCTTCTGAGATGGTAATTTTCAGATATTATTTTGGAGATGTTTTGTGGAATAACTTAATATGTTATTTTCTTGAGCTTATTGAGGCTATGAAACTAACAACAGTGGTCACTCAGTGACCTTGTGTTTCCTCTTTTACTAATTCACCAAAAAGAAGACTCCATCCACTAGTCAAAATTATCCTCCCTATATGTTTGAATCTGGTCCTTAACCATAAGGTTACTACAAAAAGCACAACATTGAACATAATAACATGTACTGCAGTTAAATAATAAGAATTTGTGTCCCTGCCATATGCTAAGGACAACATTAGGTAGTCCATGTATAGAAGCATGGAGATAAATCTCATCCTCTCTTGATTTTTTTCCAAGTTATTTTTTTCCTAAAATAATTAAATTGTCTCTTTCTACCTGCCCTTCCCTTCCTACCTATGAATAAGCAAATTCTTTCACAATTTATAGAAAGCATTTCATTGACTTACTACTAAATCCTAAATCTAAAGTTCCATTTTAAAATGCCATGCCTCTTTTGACTTCCATGATATTATATTATTCCTTATCTTTTACTTCTCAATTTATTTCTTCTTTGTCTCGATTGCCTTCTCTTCATTCTTCTGTTCCTTAAATGTGGAGACTTTGTAAAGGTTCAGTCTTTAGCTTTCTTCTTTTTCTTTCTCTCGCCCTTATTTCACCTACTCTCAAACCTTCAATTATTATTTATATGAAAATAGCTCCAAAATCTATATTTTCATCCTTTATTTTATCAACTCCCATCCTATACTCCAAACTATTGCCCATACGATTGATATTTCTATTTTGGCATTTCACCATCACCTCAAACTCTCTATGTTGAAAACTCTTTTCTCATCCATCATCACCACATCTGGAGTCAGAGAACCTGGGTTCACATCCTACCTGTGATAACCATTTGTAAGACCTGACATAAGATAAGTAATTTCACTTGTATGGTCCTCAGTCCTCATCTGCAAATTGAGGGAATTGGACTAGATGACCTCTGAAGTCCTTTCCAGTTTTAGATCTAAGATCCAGTGGTCATTGTAGCCTACTTATATGTCCAAACTCTTAATTATCACATTGTAAGTTAATGAGTAGAAAAATTCTGTCATTTTTCATCAATGTACTCTGAGTATCTGGAGTAATGCTCTTTACATAATAAAAGCTTAAGGCATCTTTATGGAAATTAATTTAATAATGCTGGTAGAAAACTTCCATTTTAAATAAATTATAAGTACAAGGTAAATATGGAAGAGGAAAAAAAACTCTGATTTACTTTAATAATTTCAAAACATGCTCTGAAATTGACTCATTTCAACAAGGCAATTCCAATAGACTTGTAATGGAAAGAACTATCTGTATCCATAAAGAGAACTGTGGAGACTGAATGTGGATCACAGCATAATATATTCACTTTTTTTGGTGGTGGTGGTGGTGTTTGTTTTCTTGGTTTGTTTGTTTTTTCTTTCCCTTTTGATCTAGTTTTTTTTTTCTTTTTGCACAGCATGACAAATATGGAAATATGCATATATTTAACTATAATGGACTTCTTGCTGTTTAGGAGAGAGGGGAGGAGAGGAAGAGAGGGAAAAAAATTTGGAATGCAAGGTTTTTTCTTTTTTATTAAAGTTTTTTTAATTTTTAAGACATACACATGGATAATTTTTCAACATTAACCCTTATAAAACCTTGTGTTCTAATTTTTTCCCTCTTTACCCTCACCCCTTCCCCTAGATGATAAGGAATCCAATATATGTTAAACATGGTAAAATATATGTTAAATATAATATATGCATACATGTTTGTATAATTATCTTACTGTACAAGAAAAATCAAATCAAAAAGGAAAAAAATGAGAAAGAAAATATAATGCAAGCAATCACAAAAAGAGTGATATGCTATGTTGTGATCCACACTCAGGTTTCTACAATCCTCTCTCTGGGTATAGATGGCTCTCTTCATCACAAGATTGTGGCAAATGGCCTGGATTATCTCATTATTGAAAAGAGCCACATTCATCAGAACTGGCCATCGTATAATCTTCTTGTTGCTATGTTTGATGATCTCCTGGTGCTGCTCATTTCACTTAGCTGAGTTCATGTAAGTTTCTCCAGGCCTCTCTAAAATCATCCCACTGGTCATTTCTTACAGAACAATAGTATTCTATGACATTCATATACCACAATTTATTCAGTCAATCTCCAATTGATGGGCATCCATTAAATTTATAGTTTCTTGTCACTACAAAAAGAGCTGCCACAGAAATTAGATATGGATCCACACTTAACACCATATACCAAGATAAGATCAAAATGGGTCCATGATTTAGGCATAAAGAGGGAGATAATAAATAGATTAGAGGAACAGAGGATAATCTACCTCTCAGACTTGTGGAGGAGGAAGGAATTTATGACCAGAGGAGAACTAGAGATCATTATTGATCACAAAATAGAAGATTTTGATTACATCAAACTAAAAAGTTTCTGTACAAATAATACTAATGCAAACAAGATTAGAAGGGAAGTAACAAATTGGGAAAATATTTTTAAAAACAAAGGTTCTGACAAAGGTCTCATTTCCAAAATATATAGAGAACTGACCATAATTTATAAGAAACCGAACCATTCTCCAATTGATAAATGGTCAAAGGATATGAACAGACAATTCTCAGAGGAAGAAATTGAAACTATATCCACTCACATGAAAGAGTGTTCCAAATCACTACTGATCAGAGAATTGCAAATTAAGACCACTCTGAGATACCACTACACACCTGTCAGATTGGCTAAGATGACAGGAACAAATAATGACAAATGTTGGAGGGGATGTGGGGAAATTGGGACACTAATACATTGCTGGTGGAGTTGTGAAAGAATCCAGCCATTCTGGAGAGCAATCTGGAATTATGCCCAAAAAGTTATCAAACTGTGCATACCCTTTGACCCAGCAGCGCTACTACTGGGATTATATCCCAAAGAAATACTAAAGAGCGGAAAGAGACATATATGTGCCAAAATGTTTGTGGCAGCTCTTTTTGTTGTAGCTAGAAACTGGAAGATGAATGGATGTCCATCAGTTGGAGAATGGTTGGGTAAATTGTGGTATATGAAGGTTATGGAATATTATTGCTCAGTAAGAAATGACCAGCAGGAGGAATATAGAGAGGCCTGGAGAGACTTAAATCAACTGATGCTGAGTGAAATGAGCAGAACCAGAAGATCACTGTACACTTCAACAACAATACTGTATGAGGATGTATTCTGATGGAAGTGGAAATCTTCAACATAAAGATGATCCAACTCACTTCCAGTTGATCAATGATGGACAGAGGTAGATACACCCAGAGAAGAAACACTGGGAGGGGAATGTAAATTGTTAGCACTAATATCTGTCTGCCCAGGTTGCATGTACCTTCGGATTCTAATGTTTATTGTGCAACAAGAAAATGATATTCACACACATGTATTGTACTTAGACTATATTGTAACACATGTAAAATGTATGGTATTGCCTGTCGTCGGGGGGAGGGAATAGAGGGAGGGGGGGTAATTTGGAAAAATGAATACAAGGGATAATATTATAAAATATATATATAATAATAATAAAAAAAAAAAAAAAAAAAAAAAGAGCTGCCACAAACATTTTTGCACATTTGTCCCTTTCCCTCTTTTCTGATATCTTTGGGATATAAGCCCAGTAGAAACACTACTGGATCACAGATTAACAGCCCTTTGGGCATAGTTCCAAATTGCTCTCCAGAATGGTTGGATTCTTTCACAACTCCACCAACAATGTATTGGTGTCCCAGTTTTCCCACATCCCTCCAACATTCATCATTATCTTTTCCTGTCATCTTAGCCAATCTGAGAGGTATATAGTTGTATCCCAGACTTGTTTTAATTTTCATTTCTCTGATCAATGGTGATTTAGAGTACCTTCTCATATAACTAGAAATGGTTTGAATTTCTTTATCTGAAAATTGCTTATTCATATTCTTTGACCATTTTTCAATTGAAGAATGGCTTGAATTCTTATAAATTTGAATCAATTCTCCACATATTTTAGAAATGAAGCTTTTCTCAGAACCTTTGAATATAAAAATGTCTCCCGAGTTTATTGCTTCTAATATTCTCTGCATTAGTTTTGTTTGTACAAAAATTTTAAACTTAATATAATCAAAATTATCTATTTTTTGTTCAATAATGAATTTCAGTGCTTATTTGGCTACAGATTCCTTCATTCTCCACAGGTCTAAGAGGTAAACTATGCTTTATTTTTCTAATTTATTTATAATCTCATTCTTTATGTCTAAATCACGAATCCATTTCGACCTTATCTTATTACATGATATTAGGTGTAGGTCAAGGTCTAGTTTCTGCCATATTAGTTTCCAATTCTCCCAGCAGTTTTTGTCAAGTAGCGTGTCTTTATACCAATAGATAGGGGGTTTGAGTTTGTCAAACACCAGATTACTATAGTCACTGACTATTTTGTCCAGGGAACCTAACCCATTCCACTGATCAACTACTCTGTTTCTTAGCCAGTACCAAATAGTATGGATGACCACTGCTTTATAATATAGTTTTAGATCTGGCATAGTTAGGTCACTTTCATTTGCATTTTTTTCATTGAAATTGAAATTCTTGACCTTTTGTTCTTCAACATGGAACTTTATTATTTTTTCTAGATCTGTAAAATTTTATTGGTATGAAACTGAATTAGTAGATTAATTTAGAAAGTACTGTCATTTTTATTGTATTCGCTCGGCCTATCTATGAACACTTGATATTTTTCCAATTGATTAAATCTGACTTTATTTGGAACACAGGATTTTGAAAAGGTCAATACTGAAAACCATCTTTGCATGTATTTGGAAAAACAAAAAGCTATTACAAAATAGCAATAACAACAAAAAGCAAAATGTAATGTGCCCTTCTAATAAAGCAATTCTGTAGTTTACAATTTAAAAAGTACAAACCCTTATATGTGATGTCATATGTCATTTGTTAAGGATCATATATCAAAATGTTAAGAAATTTCCCAGCTTTTCTGCCCTCATTCCATCTGGATCCCTATTATGGGCAAGCCAAGAAAAACAGTAGATTGGATAATAAATTAAGTATGCCCATCTTTGACGATGACCTCCCTTGAATAAGCTTTGAAAAATTTCCTATGGGTCCACACTTGTCTCTCAGATGATAGTTTTGTTTTAAAGAAAATGGAGGAAGGGATAAATAACTATTCACATAGTAGGCACTAAAGTCATTTGTTATATCTGATGATAGCCCCAGGCAAATGATAAAAGCAGGAGATTTATATTCCCAGTGCAGTCCTGTCCTGTCATGGAAAAAATTTCAGATAAAGTCAACAAGCATTTGGTACTTTCTAAATACCAAGCACTGTACTAAGTGCTGAGGATACAAAAAAAAAAAGCAAAACTACAGTCCCTGTCCTCAAAGAGCTTATATTCTAATAGAGGAGACAACATAGAAACAATTACGTGGATACAAGATCTATATAGAAATAAATGGATCATCTGAAAAAGGTAGACACTAGCAAGCAAGGTTTCCTATAGAAGGTGGGTTTTGAGATGTGCCTTGAAGGCTCATAGAATTGAAAGAAATCTTAATGATCATCTACCCCCCAAACACATTTTAACAATAGCTAAAATTGACATAACACTATATAGTTTACAAAGCCCTGTATATACATTGCCTCATTTAGTATGAGAACACCATAAAGAGAAGTTAATATAACCAGTATTTTACCCCATTTTACAGATGAAGAAATTGGGGACCAAAGAGGTCACGTGACTTGTTCAAAGTCCAACAATTACTGAGTGGAAGAAATTAGACAAGAAATAGTCTTCTACTCCCAATACAGTATTCTTTTTATTATCCCCCAGGCTGCTCTTTGCACTGAACCATGTGATTGGCCAACACAATCAGGTTTTAGGAATTACATGTGCATACTCTCTTAGGGGTATTTGAATTTTATAAAGAAAATTCTGGGAAGAGGATAATGTATAACCTAATTGAATGAATCACTAGTAATAAAATTTTAGGAACCAAAAAAAAAGTTATTTTTTGAGAGGTGTAGGTGGGGAAGGACCTTCCCAGCATCTCCCTCAAGTCATACCACAGAGGCCATCAATCACCTAAGAATAGAACAGGTCCTGTTTTGAGCTATTTAACCACTAGCAGCTGGCTTTCTTACATCCTGTGTCAGAGTGGACCCAAAGGGTGGAGACTGGTTTCATCACTTATTGGATGGTAGCCTAAATCCATCAGTATAATAACTAGTGGGTTTTTAATGAAGCTAGATGGTTAGCTTGGCATGCAACCCTACAATTAAATGCCATGTTGTTGCCAGTAATATAGGACAGGGAAGACAGCAACACAGCATTGGTCTATTGTGGGATCATCACATGTTTTCTGATGATATTGCATCAGCTCAAAACAGTTTTTACACAGAATAGTCTTATGCAAATACATTCAAAGAGTTATATGATGTTTTTTCATTCATGATTGCATTCCATTCTATCAAGCTATAGCTTAGAGATAACTCTGTTTAAGATTTGGGATGGAGGAGGTCTCTGTTCTTTTGCCATTCTTAATTTGCCAAGATAAGGATGTCAATTTATTTCTGTTCCTTAGCTTAAAAGGATAAGTCAACACTAGCACTACCCAATAAAATTTTGTACAACTTAAGTCACTAATTCAAAATGATTCCTCAATCCCCCTAAATTTACATTCCTGTTCTGAGGATAACTATTTTTCTCGGGGTCACCACCATCCTTCTAGACATCCAGGTTCCTACCCTTTAAGTCAGCCTTGTCTCCTCATTCCCTCACCTGACATAGCTGATCAGCTGCCAAGTCTAATGTATACAACCTGGGGAACATCTTTCACATCTTTACTCACATTGCAACTAATTTAATCTTGGCCCTTCTCACCTCTCACCTATACTATTGCAACAGTCCCCAAATTATCTCTCTGCCTCAATTCTCCCTCTCCAATCTTTATATACAGCTTTATACAGCTGCCAACCTGATATTTCTAAAGCACTGGTATGACTGTTATTCTCCTATTTAAATAGTTTCAGTGATTTCGTGTTCTCTGTAGAATCAGATATAAATTCTTTTGGCATTTAAAGCCTTTTACAATCTCACTGCAGCCTATCTTTTTAGTCTTATTGTACATTACTTCCCTATTATATGCAGCCAAACTGAACTAATTGCTGGTTTTGTCATGATATTCTATTTCCCATCTCCGTGTATTTGTATAAACTATCCCTCATTTTTCTGGCTTCATTTCTTAGACTGTCTAGTTCCATTAAAAGCACAGATCACATACTACCTTCTGCACAAGTCCTTTCCCAGCTACTGGCACCTTATCCTATCAAATTACTGTGTTTACAGAGCAGCTAGGTAGCACAGTGGATAGAGCACCGGTCCTGAGTTCAAATCTAAACTCAAACACTTAATACTTCCTAGCTGCGTGACTCTGAATAAGTCACTTAACCCCAAAAAATTAAGTTAAAAAAATAGAAATTACTGTGTTTACCTTACATGTATTTTGAAACAATATTTGTAGATATAATTTTCCCTAATAGAATGTAAAACCCTAGAGAGTAAAAACATTTTTCATTATGATCTCTGAATTCCCAGTATTTAACATATCTGTTAGTACCCAACATACAGTAGCTACCTAATGAATGTATACTGAATGACTAATTGACTGACTTAAATTGTCCATATAGGACATCTTCTAGTATCATCTATTCATTAACAGAATTAAACCAGTGAGAAAGCCATTTAGGGACCTTATTCACTAACTTTTGCTTATTTTGGTTCTCAAAACAGCAAGAGTTTTGTTGTTCAGTTGCTTTTCAGTCATATACAATTCTGTGACCTCATTTTGGATTTTCTTAGCAAAAATAATAAAATGGTCTTCCAATTCCTTCTCTAGCTCATATGATGAAATTAAGGCAAAGTTAAGTGACTTGCTCAGTGTCACATAAGTAGTATCAGATTTAAACTCAATATAAACAGTCTTCCTTACCTTAGTTCTGGTACTCTATCTATTATACCACCTAGGTACTCATTAATGTCTTTTATATATTTTTTAACAAAACATATAATTAGCAATGTCAAATCTAATATATGTCCTTTAGGGAGAGCTAAAGCAAACATTAATTAGATGCCTGTTATGTGCTAGGAATAGTGCTAAGCACTTTACAAATATGAATTCATTTGATCCTTACAGCAACCCTTTAAAGTAGGTGATATTATTATCCCTTTTTTATGGTTGAGTAAACTAAGGCAAATAGCAGTTAAATGAATTACCTCAGGTCACATAGCTAGTAAGTGTATGAGACAAGATTTGAACTCAAAGTCTGCTTGAATCCAGGTTCAGTATTCTACCCATAGCACCATTTCCTCCCTCCCATACTCTCTGGGGTTTTAAGAAGAAACACTTTGATACTGAGAGCAGTAAAATTTCTTTAACTCATCTTTAAATTGAGAATGTATAGCATTTAGTCAACCAATTAGTCAACAAACATTTATTAAGCACTTTATTTGAGGCACTATAACTAAGCAAATACAAATACAATTTGTATTTGGGAATACAAATACAAGCAAAAAGAGCTTACATTCTAATGTGGAAAAACAACACTCAAAAAAAGTTGAAAAGATGGAAGAAAATATATGGGGAAAATCAGAAAAAATGGCTGACCTGGGGATCCTTCTTTAATAGAGATTCTCAGGCGACCCTCTAATCAAAAGAAAAAGCCAAAGGGTTGGAGGGTATTTCAAAGATGTGAATTCCAGAATTGATATGATCTTCCAGGATTAATAGATATTTGTGGCAAGGTAGAAAAAGTAGGAGTTCAGCTTTGTGAGCAAAGAATATTTAGACTTAGAAATAGAGGTATACAAATTTATATACAATCCTAGTTGTAAACCCCATTGCTATTAGATTATCTACCAATGGGCTTTGGGATTGGGGTTACATTCAAATGAGAAAGACTTTGGAAAAAATCTAGTCTAAATATCTCATTATGTGAATAGTTCTTATGAGTAAAAGTCTATATATTAGTGGGCCCACTTGGAATTTTGAGGTCACTCATTCAATTATTATCAATAATGTGGTTTCTAATTTTAAAATAATAACAAATAACATTTATATGATACATTAAAGTATGCAGTACTTTATATATATATATATAAACATATATGTATATATATATATTTATATATATAAATATATATCTTTTTTTTCCCCAAAAATCCTTTGAAATAGGTACCATGGGTATTCTTAGCTAAAGAAATTGAGGCTCATGTAGTGACAAGGAACTGGAAACTGAGTGGATGCCCAACAAATGGAGAACGATAGAATAAGTTATGATATATAAATATTATGGAATATTATTGTTGTAAAATAAACAAGCAGCACAATGATTTCAGAGAGGCCTGGAGAGACTCACATGAACTGATGCTAAGTGAAGTGAGTAGAACCAAGAGAACATTGTACACAGCAACAGCAAGATTATTTAATGAATCAATTCTGATGGACATGGCTCTTTTCAACAGCGGGGTGATTGGCCAGTTCCAATGATCTTATGATGAAGAGAGCCATCTGCACCCAGAGAGAGAATTGTGGGGACTGAGTATGGATCACAACATAGTATTTTCACTTTTTTGTTGTTGATTGTTTGTATTTTGTTTTCTTTCTCAGTTTTTCCCTTTTTGGTCTGTTTTTTCTTGTGATAATTGTGTAAATATATGCAGAATAATTGTATATGTTTAATATGACTCTACTTGTCTCTAGGGAAGGGGATTGGAGGAAGGGAGGCAGAAAAATTTTGGAACCCAAGTTTTTGCAAGGGTGAATATTGAAAATTATCTATGCATAATGTTTTGAAAATAAGAAGCTTTAAAAAATTGAAAAAAGAAATTGAGGATCAGAGAATTTAAGTGACTTTTCCATGTTCATAAGTAACTTTCAGAAGAAGAATTCAAATTCAGATCTTAGCACTCTAGCTACTATGACATACAATCTATCTTATTTTTGTTTGTACATATTTTATCTTATTTAATGTCAATACTTCAATGTAATGAAACTGCATTAAACAAAAAGCATTATAGTAGATACTTTGGCATCATTTGGAGCTTGCAGGGGAGAGGAAGATGGTTGCCCTAGTGAATAGGTAAAGGTCAAAATCCTGTTATGAAAGCCCATGGTTTTCATGGGGTTCTAGGGGTGTAATCTAAGGTTCCTATAAGGAGGAGGTTGGAATGATGGCCTCAATAGTCAGGAAGTAACACAGTAGTACAACTTCTCCCCTTACCCCCATTCCTTCATTTCTAATCAATGAGATTTTGAATATTATGAAATGCCGAGGACACCAGACACATGCATAAAGAAAAGAAGAAAAATATATTACAAAGTCAAAAGTAAATAGTTTTTTTTTTTTTGATTTATATTACTACTCTCTTCCACTATCCTGGAAAAATGAGATTTATCCTAGATAAATGCATTTTATATTTGGCATCAAGAAACCCTTGCACCCCCACCCCAATCTCAAAATGTTCAAAGGGAATAACCTTGGGTCAGGAAGGACTATATCATTGGTGAAATTGACATCTTGCCTTAATGACTTTTAATGGGGGAACCCCAAATCTCTATGGGAAAATGCCTGCAATGATATCACTGGGAGCTCAGAGGAAAATATTATGTTCTAACCTTTTAAAAATTAATCCAACTATTAGCTATGATCCCAACTGTATTTCATTCTGGCTATAATCTGAAAGGTAGGATTATTAAACCAAGACAAATGTAGTGTCATAAGCAAATGTCATGCCATAGATTTACCTACCAACAAGACTTTGGCATGGTTCAGGTCAAAGGTTAATTAAAGACAACTAAAGGTCATTCTGTGATTATGTGAGAGCAAGGCTTTAATAGGGCATCAGTCCGACACCCACTGACAGAAGATTTATACCAGCGGTGATGACACTGCTAGGAATACTGCTGATAAAAAGAGCCTCGATATTGGACTGAACAGAATGATGAATGGAGCACATATCTCCTCACACTTCTCATTATAACCTCTTTCACTCTTGGTGGCATTTAGCAGCATTTATTTACTGTGGTTTGAAGGTGTAGGACAGCCGAACAGTATATCTAATACTTTTAAATGTAGACTTGTGATATAAAAATGAAACAAGAGATAAGATTAGCCCTTTGAATAATTGCACGGCTTTTCTTCCAAGATTCTATTCACTAGTGCTAACATTATTTTTCCCCCTAATGTTCTAGTATGTGAGCAGTTCAAGAAAATTAATTGTCTGAGGCAGAAGGTCAAAGGAAAAAAATTACTGATAAGCATTAAACTTGCTATAAAATAGCACTTGACCACATTTTGCCTTCTATAGCTTTCAGAAAGTGAAGAAAAGATAATACAGGAAAAATATATAACATTCCTTCCCCTATACTCTTTATGGGCTTGCTTGTCTTAAGTACTGTTATTATTATTATTATTATTTTTTTTTTTTGTGGAGTATGTTAGGGAGAAGATCAAGGAAGTCAGCCAAAAAAAAAATCAAATATGAACAAAGCAAAACAAAACACCACCACAACAACCCCCCATTCCTCCCAAAGTAAATGTAAGGAAAACTAAGACCTGATGAATAGCATTTACTTCACCAAGAAACTCCTTTTCAAGACGTTATATATTTATCAAACCACTAGAGTGTAAAGTCTATGAATAAGTCCTATCATCGCTCAGCCAGTAGGCACAATAAAAATTATAACTACAGAAAATTGTCAGTATTACAAGAGGTTAGTTCTACAAATTCAAACATATCTGCTGATATGATTGCACAATGAAAAATCAGAATCTTTCTGCTTGGGTCATCAACCAGGATGGAGCGGTATGAGGTCATATCACATTTAACCCTAAGCTTCACACAAACACACACACACACACACACACACACACACACACACACACACACACACAACCAATGAGTCAGTTTTAATAAGAGTGTTGCACATAGAATTATTGTGCAATAGAGCTCAGAGAGAAGACATTCTTTCTTAATTGAGTATTTTCTTGTGTGGGTTATTGGCCTAGTCTATATAAACTATAATATCTGCTATTTGCTGATTCAATCAGGCTGCATATACAATGGCAGAGTGCATCAATGAGCTCAGAAATACTCATCTCATCAGGTGTGGGCCATGAAGATGCCCTCTGGGGAACTAAATATAACAAATAGGTCTTTTGAGGCTGATTCATTCACACCTGTCCAGACACTGAAATAAGAATAGACATTCTCACAAAAACGGAAGACTTCCTTTTCTTTTTTTTCTTTAAAAAAGTAATAAAAGATACCTTTTCAATCTCCTTAGCTTGGGGATTTAATTCACACCATCAAATGTGAGATGGGAAATTTTTTGAATACATAAAATGACCTTGAACTTGCCACTGACTCATCCTCTCAAGTATAAGTTGTTGTTGTACAGCTTGGTAATTATGAATACTGATGTCATTTAGGCTATCTTTGTGAACCTTAAATATGGAATCCTAGGCATGATATAAACTGATCAGCCTTTTTTGATCTATCTGGTTGCACTGCTACAAAATTCTACTATTTGGCCATCTTGATTTATCATTAAGATGACCACTCTAAAATCATATTGATCACTTTGACCATTCCATAATCTATTTTCCAGACATACATAATATCTAACTTGCTTATTTTTTGTCTGCTTCAATTGATTGGGAGGATGGATGCGAAAAATATTTATAGTCTGGCAAATTTTTTTTTATCTTTTTTATAAGACACATAAAGCTCTGTTCACTTTGAAAATTTTGAAATAAACTCATCACACAACCCACATCATCTCTGTACCATTCCAAAACAAAACAAAAAAAACTCACAAAACCCTAGCCAAACAACCCAATAGCATGTGTCTCCAAAAAGTTTTTGTTCTAATGGAGGATCTTCAATAATATGTTCATTTAAATGCATTAGTGAATAAGCATTATTATACATTTACTGTGTCAAAGCACTAAGAAATACAAAATGGGTCACTACATTGAAGTAACTTCATTTTTTAAGGATGATAGTGAGTAGTCCAGTTTGAATGGAATCGATAATTTTGGTGGATAAATTATGGTTTATAAAGCTGAAAAGGTAGTTTTCTATTGATATCATCATAGTGAAAAAAAATCCTTTGAAAATGTAACCGCTGAAAGATCAAATCTTCCTTTCATAAGGAAGGCAGAAAAAACTTTTGAGGCTGATGGTGATCCTTCAGAATCTTTTGCCTTTCACCATTAGCACTTTTCCATCCCAATATCTTTTGAAGAGACAGCATTCTAAAATCTAGAATAATTATGTAATTCTTAGTTAATGCAATTAGACAGTATCTTGTGCAATCATTGCTTTCAGTACTTTATATATATTTATTAGGAATTTACTAGGTGCCAAGCGTATACAAGTTGAAAAGCAAAGACAGTCCCTTCCTATAAGGAGTTCCTATAATAGGAGAAGCCCAAACAGTAGGGAAAGGGAAACACTTTGGCTTACAAAGTGGAAAGGTTAGATTGAAACACAATAAATGTTTATTGATTCACCAACTGACACCCTTATAGGAACAATAAGAGTTAATCTGATTTTAGTTCAAGAACTGGATGTGGGAATGTAGAACAGTAGGTATCTGGAAAGACCATAGAGATGGTTTGGGAGAAGGGAGTGAAATAAAACACATTTAGGGTCTCATTGAAATAGTGAGCCAAGTGAGGCAGTTGTCAGTTAGGATACAAGGTCTCAGGGCAGAAGTTGTGCAGATGAAAAGATTAAACCCTCCAAAGGAGGGTATCTGATCTGATAACATGGTAGTAGTAAATGAGCCTTTCAAAAAGTTGTTTGGAGAATGGGAGTAAAATAAAGCACAGGTAGGGTCTGTTTCCCTAGAATGTTTGCCACTCATGTCAAAAAACTTGTGGGCTTCTTATACCAATCAAACAACTGTATTTATTTCTGAACCTCTATTTCCTGAGAATATGAGTGTTCAGCTAGGAGAAAAATGTAGGGAAACAGATATTGAAGTAAGGGCAGCTGAAGCATTTATTCAATAGCTACGAGTTTATGTTCAAATTGAAATTTTAAAAAGGACATTTAAAAACATGTAGATACTTTTGGTGGAATAGGATTAAAATAGGAATATTTGGTCTTTCTTATTTTGCTTCGATTTTAAAAAGCTCAGCTGTCCCTAAGTGCTTAACACTTAAGGATGAATAATAACATTTTTATATTGCATTATAAATGCAACCCAGGCATGTCAAGGCATTCCCAGTTTGCCTAGTATGGAAACACTCTTGACAGCTTTTGGAGTGTATCAAAATTGCCTAAAGGGACGCCTCTTCATCACCTGCCACATCAGGGGTAGCTTTTGACTGACTGCCTTCAAGATTGGTGAGACTGAGTTGCCACACTATTTTGACTTTTTTCTCTCTTCCGTGTCTACCATATGTATCATGAGCTGAACTGGTAAGATGGGAAAGACTTGTCTTAACTTTCTACCTCTTTTTTCACCCTAGACTCCATAAAATGGACCTGGGGGTATTTGTTTCTGTTCTTTATGGGTGGTCCTCAATTTCAGGAGCTGAAGAAGAACTGGGGTCTCAAGGGACCTGAGTGTTCAAGCCATTATAGCCTAGGAATCATGACTGAGGCAAAAATGATACAACTAGCCAGTCTGACATGGAACCTTTGAGAAACCAAAATGCCTAGAATTTGAGACTGGATAGGGAACTGGGATTGTCTTCTGTGGGGGAAAAACTATGAACCTAATCTCCTCGCCCTTCCCAAAGACTAAGGTGATACAGGGCTGAGGCAGATTATACCTTCTATGTGGTGGGGAAATAAGTTTGTATATTTGTGATTATATCTTTTGAAGTAAACGTTTATATGTAAAACAATCTATTGATGGTTAATGGAGTACAAGGGACTGTATGCCTATAATTTAGTGTTTATCATTGTCAAGAGCTGGATCCATTTTCAGAGTCTAGAAACTCAGCTCAAAGCCCATTAAGGAGACTGGAAAACTCTGGGAGGAGGATGAAATCTAACTTATTTGGTCTTCCAGGGAATGAAGGCTATGGTAATTCCTATTATATATGCTACATACACACACACACATACATACAAAGACACATATGTATATATATTTTACAGAAATGAAGAAACTGAAGGTGATCTGAGCCTTTGTTTTTCCTGCATGAGCCAGGACAGGTTTTCTGAACTTCAGGCCTGGCTTTCTATCTACTGCACCAGCTGCCTTAGCAGTACACAGATTGAAGCTGTGGAGAGTTGTGAGATTGGGGAGAACACACTGTTTTCTTGTTATTATCTTTTGTTTTCTACTTTTCCCCCCTCCTAGTTTCTTTGGCTTTGTTCTTCCCTTTCATTCCCTTCTGGAGTCTTTGACTGAGAACATGACAATGATTGTCATCTTGAGCTATTCTTGGCTGGAGCAATTGTGCTTAGAGGAAAAACAAATCTATGATTAGTGAGTGTATAAACATCCCAATTCATGCCTAACTCCACTCCTCCCCAGAGCAGAAGAAAGCTGTGAACAGGAGCGAGGAAACACATGGATTCTACTGAAGTATCTGGAGGATTCATTGGGAAATTCTGTTAAAACTTGCTGCCTACAAGTCAAACAGTGTAATCTAATTAAATATAATCCTATGTGTTCATAGCACTATTTAGCATTTCAAAGTATTTTGACCTTTATTACTATTGTTATTTCATTGTTTTATGACTCTTCTTGATCCTATTTAAGACTTTTTGGCAGAGATCCAGGAGTGGCTTGTTATGCCCCCCATTTTACAGATGAGGAAATTGGGGCAAACAGAATTTAGGGTCACACAGCTAGTAAGTGTCTGAGCTAGATTTAAATTTAGGAAGATGAGTCTTCCTGATCCCAAACTTTGTGCTCTATCCATTGGGCATCTTAATTGCCATTTTAACCCTATAATATGATTTTAGGAAAATTGTTGGGTAAAATAGGTAATGAAAACAATTTCTTCCAATGGCCATGAAAGTGGCTGAAGCAGGCACTGTGAAGTTCTTAGAGCTTAGTCAGACACCAAAGATGTCAGTACATCCCTTCATCTTCCATACTCTGAAAGAGAGAGCAAGTCTGAGGACTTGGTGCAAATCTGCCTCATTTAATTCCTTTTCACAAAGGAGTCAAGACATTTTTGTTCTCTTTAAAAACAAAGGACAAAAACAACAACAACAAATTCTGGGCAAATTATTTAACTTCTATCTACTTCATTTTATCAGCTGTAAAATAGGGATAATAATAGTACCTCTCATGGTAGTTGTAAAAATCATGTGAGATAATATTTGTTAAGCGCTTAGTCCCTTTAACATATTTAATAAATGCTTATTTCCTTCCTTCCTTCCTTCTTTCCTTCCTTCTATTTTATTTCCTTCATTATCTGCTTCCAACCTATCATTCATATATTATCCATACATTCCTTCTTGTACTCTACATTCTAGCAACTTTTTTACTTTCTGTTCATACACCATACCATTCTATTTTCCATCTCTGGAATTTGACACAGTTTGGCTATACTCTATACCTGGAATGTTTTTTGTTTCTAGGAACTCCTATTTCCCCTCAAGACCCAGCTCAAAATATCCCATTCTATAAGAGCTCTTTTGTTAGGTCTATTTGTTAGCTCTCTCTCCCTCCTTGAAATATTTTTATATATGTCTCATATTGACTTGTAGAATTACAGATTTAGATGTGAAAGGAAGCTCAGAGACTTTAGTCTAATGTCTCTCATTTTACATATAATGGAAGAGAGGTGAACTGTCCTGTCCAAATATTCTACAGAGTCAGGGTTCAAGTTCAAGTGCCAAGATTCCAAATCTAGCACTTTTTCCACTATATCATTCAGATTGGCTAATGGTGTATTTTCCCTCCTTCTCATGCACCTTTGACAAACAATCTCTTTGAGAGAAAGGTCTGCTTAGTTATTGAAATGTATAGTATAACCTTTGACTCAGTTAACTATTTCATACCTATTCTTCTCCATTTTAATTCTTCATCGATAAAGTATTCAACTTAGTTCAAGTAGTTTCCCCCTGTCCTGCTGGGTATTGAGAGGATAAACCATATAACATAATTGTAATGTTCAGGCTAGCTTTCTGGAAGGCCTTGAGACTAGCCTTGGTCTCAGCAGAATAGACACCCAGAGAATAGTCAGGAATAGAGTCCAAAGTCTTTATTGTCTCCTTCACAGTCTGTGTCTGTCATAGTCTGACCCAGTCTCAACCAGTCTCAGTCAATCAGCCACTTAACAGTCTGCACATCTCAGTCTCTGCCCCTCCTTCTGTCTGACTCTGACCTCTTAAATACTCTATTACAATTAAATCAATTCATCATACTGAGTATAAGCCAATCATTATAAGTATACTTCTTCAGAGTTCCTGCCCTCATATAATAGTTGATTAGATCATGGATCAGTGTTATCAATTTAAAGCTAAAAGAAATTGCAAAATTATGATCTAAGGAACCTCAGAGACCATTTCCTTCAACCTCGCACCTTCATTTTGGAATGTGATGGAAAGTGAGGTCAAGAAAAGTTAAGTTAACTTGCCTGAAATCACACAGGTAATAGCGCCAGGATTGAAGCCCAAGTTCTCTAACTTATATCTAGGATTTGGTCTGCTGTATACACATTGTCTTTTTTTTTTTTTTTTTTTTTTTCCAAATTAGCTGTTAACATTCTGGATAGTTCTCAAAAGATTTCAGCATTTATTTAGTATCTATTATATGCTGGACATTGTTCTATGTGCCTTATAAATATTATCTCATCTGATCCTCACAACAGCTCTGGGAGTTGGGTTCTCTAAATATCCCCATTTTTATAGCTGAGGGAATGGGAACATACTGAATTAAGTGATTTGTCCAGAATAATATAACCAGTAAGTACCTGATGTTGGATTTGAATTCAGATCTTTTTGACTCCAGGCCCAGTGTTTTACTCTATTCACCGCAGTATTTAGCAGCTTTCTACAAACAAGGCTTGGTATTGTTGGAATTTAATATGTGATCTTATTTATGTAGATGTTCCCTCCTGTGATGGAGATTGCAACTCTTGTAGTTTCATCTATTCATCTAGCCATTTGGCAACCATTATCACATGTCATCTCATAAGTTCACCATACAGAGAGTATGCAAAACTTTTTAACATTGTGAAGATTCCTCAGGGTATCCACCATTTAGTTATCTCTCACTCTTACTACATGACCAGTCCATCTCCATTGACATACTGATCATCTTCTTTATTAGTCTAGTCATATTGCCAGCAGAAGAAAATAATGTTTGTCTATTAATGAAGTTATGCTGGCTCTTTGATATCTTTGCTTTTTTTTCCCCATATATTCACTAACCATCTGTTTAATAATATGCCTCTAGAATTTTGCCAGGATTTGAAGTTGTTCATTTACCTAAAGTTAAGGGTGTGAGGAAGCCAACACAAGTGTTGGCTTAGGTGAACTGATTGTTAAAATTTTAGGCATGAGCACTTACACCTTGGAAATCAGCAAATACTACAAATTGGGGGCTTCATTTATTATTCTGAGGACTATGTGGGCTTAAGAAAATAATAGAGTAAGTTAATAATGGCAGATTAAACTTAAAAGTTTATAGTGAGTATGTTTTTCTACCTGGAGAATCAGTGGTGAAACATGGTAGATTCAACTATCTCTTAGCCATTCTTGTTCCCTCATTTCCACTCCAAAGATTATTCTCCTTGATAGAGAAAAAAAAAAAAAAAGATAAGCAAAAGCAAAGGAAAAGTATTGCCTTCTTCTTATCCATTTTGAGAAAGTGCTCAGAACAGAAATACTCATTCTTTTCCATTCCAGATTCTTCAAGGTACCTTTCCATTTCCTCTCTTTTGTTTTGCAGCTTCCTTTTATTTATTGTCTTCCTCACAAAGATAAGAGCCTGTCTTTCTTTTTGGTCATATTTATATTCCTTATACTTACCACTACTTGCTGAATAGTGCTTAAAAAATGTTTATTCTTAAGTTTCTATCCCTAATTATTGTCCTATCTATAGAGACCTATTCTTCTGCCTTCTTTAATATTCTCTCTCTCTCTCTCTCTCTCTCTCTCTCTACTCCTCTCTGGAAACAGAATTATTACTCTTTGTTATACTTACCACTCATTCCTTGCCTCATTTTTTTTTCAAATTTAAATACTACTGATACTATTTTTAGAATATTGTTCCATGATTTTATATTTCTACTCCATTATTTACCCTTGTTTTCACCCCTATACATAACTTTTAAGTCAAGTTAACAAGCATTTATTAAGTACCCACTGTGTGCTAGGCACTATGCCAAACTGGATTATAGTGAAAAGCAAAAGACACTCTTTGATCTCAGAGAGTTTAAAGTCTAATGAGAGAGTCAATGTTACATATGTAATCATGTACATATAAGATCATATAAGATATAAATTAAGATAGACAATAGAGGGCAGAAATTATTATTAAAGAAGAATGGGAAAGGCATCTGGTAGACTTTATCTGAGACTTGATTGCTAGAGAAGCCAGAAGGAAGAGAAAGAATTTTAGGGATAGAGGACAACCAGTAAAAACATTTGAAGGTGGGAGCTGGATTGTGTTGAGGAGCAGGAAGAAAGACAGTAAGTATCACTGGATCATAACAGAATACTGGGGGAGTGGGGTGGAATAGGCTGTTTAAAAAAAAAAACAAAAAACTAGAAAGGTAGGAAAGGACCAGATTATGAAGAGCTTTCAAAGCCAAACAGTGGATTTTATAGTTGATTTTGGAGGCAGCAGAGAAGCACTGCATGTTCATGCTGGTCTCCTTAGATAGTTCCCCCTTTTCTCATCATCATTTTTGTTTGTGAATTTTTTGTTTGTGTCTTTACAGCTTCCCATCTCTCCTAAACTGATTTTCCCTGTAGGCCATGGAGTCCTACTTCTCCTTTCCTATAAAACTTGAAATTCAGTTGGCCTCAATCTAAAGAACATGTCAGAATACGCCCAGCTTTCCTCCCCTGCTCTATTATGAATTCTAAGATAAGTGGTCTTAGAAACTACTTAGAAACATAAAGTTCCTACTATTTCCCCTTAATCTTCAAATATCTTATTTTTGGCTCAGAATAAGATCTAGAATAGTAATCCCCTTTATTTTTTTTCTTCACCAACCATTATTAAGACAAGCTAAGAATTTATCAATCTTTCTACTTTTGTCTGAGAGAGAGCCTCCACAGGTTCTGTATAAATCAACTCTTCCTTTACTATATTTTAGCTTACTTCTATACAAGGATTTTCTTCTTTCCCTCAAATTTCTCACCTATTTTTTCTTCTGCCCAAGTAATATGTGGTATATTCCCATAAAAATATAACTTCTTTCTCATTGAATTGATCTTCATCCAAATGTTATTGCTTCATGTTCTGCAAATGCTATTTGCCTGACATGGTTATCATTAAATGCCAATTATTTACCCCAGGCTTGAATAGTTTTTGGATATGAGTCCTAAAGTGGTATGTTAAGAGAAATAAATATAAGACATACCTTCCCAAAAGTCTATGGTACTTGTTCATCTCCTCTCTTTTTAAAAAATTATTGCTTTTTATTGACAGATCATATGCATGGGTAATTTTTACATTATCCCTTGCACTTACTTCTGTTCCAACTTTGCCCTTCACTCCCTCTACCCCGTTCCCTAGATGGCAGGCAGTCTTAAACATGTTAAACATGTTAAAGTATATCCTATATACAATATATGTGTACAGATCCATATAGTTCTCTTGCTGCACAAGAAGAATTGGATTCAGAAGGTAAAAATAACCTGGGAAGAAAAACAAAAATGCAAATAGTTGACATTCATTTCCCAGTGTTCATTCTCTGGGTGTAGCTGATTCTGTCTATCACTGATCAGTTGGAACTGAATTAGATCTTCTCTTTGTTGAAGATATCCACTTCCATCAGAATACATCCTCATACAGTATTGCTGTTGAAGTGTCTAATGATCTCCTGGTTCTGTTCATTTCACTCAGCATCAATTCATGTAAGTCTCTCTAAGCCTCTCTGTATTCATCCTGCTGGTCATTTCTTACAGAACAATAATATTCCATAACCTTCATATACCATAATTTACCCAACCATTCTCCAATTGATGGACATCCATTCATCTTCCAGTTTCTAGCCACTATGAAAAGAGCTGCCACAAACATCTTGGCACATACAGGTCCCTTTCCCCTCCTCAGTATTTCTTTGGGATATAAGCCCAATAGCAGCAATGCTGGATCAAAGGGTATGCACAGTTTGATAACTTTTTGGGCATAGTTCCAAATTGCTCTCCAGAATGGTTGGATTCTTTCACAACTCCACCAACAATGCATTAGTGTCCCAGTTTTCCCACATCCCCTCCAACATTCATCATGGAATACCTTTTCATGTGAGTAGAAATAGTTTCAATTGCATCATCTGAAAATTGTTCATATCCTTTGACCATTTATCAATTGGAGAATGGCCTGATTTCTTATAAATTAGTCAATTCTCTATATATTTTGGAAATGGGGCTTTTTCAGAACCTTTAACTGTAAAAACATTTTCTCAGTTTATTGCTTCCCTTCTAATCTTGTTTGTATTAATTTTGTTTGTACAAAAGCTTTTTCAATTTGATATAAATAAAATTTTCTATTTTGTGATCAATAATGATTTCTAGTTCTTCTTTGGTCACAAATTCCTTCCTCTTCCACAAGTCTGAGAGGTAAACTATTCTATGTTCCTCTAATTTATTTATAATCTCATTCTTTATGCCTAAATAATGAACCCATTTTGATCTTATCTTGGTATACGGTGTTAAGTATGGGTCCATGCTTAGTTTCTGCCATACTAATTTCCAGTTTTCCCAGCAGTTTTTGTCAAATAGTGAATTCTTATCCCAAAAGATGGGATCTTTGGGTTTCTCACACACTAGATTGCTATAGTTATTGACTATTTTGTCCTGTGAACCTAATCTATTCCAATGATCAACTAGTCTATTTCTTAGCCAAAACCAAATGGTTTTGGTGACTGCTGCTTCATAATATAGTTTTAGATCAGGTACAGCTAGGCCTCCTTCATTTGATTTTTTTTTCATTAATTCCCTTGAAATTCTTGACCTTTTCTTCTTCCATATGAATTTTGTTGTTATTTTTTCTAGGTCATTAAAATAGTTTCTTGGGAGTCTGATTGGTATAGCACTAAATAAATAGATTAGTTAGGTAGTATTGTCATTTTTATTATATTCGCTCAGCCAGTCCAAACGCACTTAATATTTTTCCAATTATTTAAATCTGACTTTATTTGTGTGGTAAGTGTTTTGTAGTTTGCTCACATAATTCCTGACTTTCCTTTGGTAGATAGTTTCCTAAATATTTTATGCTATTGACAGTTATTGTGAATGGAATTTCTCTTTGCATCTCTTCCTGTTGGATTTTGTTAGTGACATATAAAAATGCTGAGGATTTATGTGGATTTATTTTGTATTCTGCAACTTTATTAAAGTTGTAAATTATTTCTAATAGCTTTTTAGTAGAATCTCTGGGGTTCTCTAAGTATATCATCATTTCATCTGCAAAGAGTGATAGTTTGGTTTCCTCAATACTTACTATAATTCCTTTAATCTCTTTCTCAACTTTTATTGCTGAAGCTTGTGCTTTTAATACAATATTGAATAGTAATGGTGATAGTGGGCAACCTTGTTTCACTCCTGATCTTATTGGGAATGGTTCCAATTTATCCCCATTATGTATCATGCTTACTGACAGTTTTAAATAGATGCTCCTGACTATTTTAAGGAAAAATTCATTTATTCCTATACTCTCTAGTGTTTTTATTAGGAATGGATGTTGGATTTTATCAAATGCTTTTTCTGCATCTATTGAGATGATCATATGGTTTTATTAATTTGGTTATTGATATAGTCAATTATGCTAATAGTTCTCCTAATATTGAACCAGCCCTGCATTCCTGGTATAAATCCTATTAGGTCATGGTGTAGTATCCTGGGAATGATTTTTTGTAATTTTTTTGCTAATATTTTATTTATGATTTTTGCCTCAATATTCATTAGAGAGATTGGTCTATAATTTTCTTTCTCTGTTTTCAACCTACCTGGTTTAGTTATCAGTCCCATTTCTGTGTCATAAAAATAATTTGGTAGACCTCAATCCCAATTTTTTCAAACAGTTTATATAGCATTGGAGTTAATTGTTCTTTAAATGTTTGGTAGAATTTACATGTAAATTCAGCTGGTCTTGGGGATTTTTTCTTAGGGAGTTGATTAATAGCTTGTTCTATTTCTTTTTCTAAGATGGGATTGTTTAACCAATTTACTTCCTCTGTTAATCTGGGCAAACTATATTTTTGAAGGTATTCTTCCATTTCATTTAAGTTATTGAATTTATTGGCATAAAGGTGGGCAAAGTAACTCCTAATTATTGCTTTAATTTCCTCTTCATTAGTGGCAAGTTCTCCCTTTTCATTTTTAAGACTAACAATTTAGTTTTCCTCTTTCCTTTTTTTAATCAGATTTACGAAGTGTTTATCTATTTTGTAAAAATATGGACCCATGCTTAACACTGTACACAAAGATAAGATCAAAATGGGTCCATGATTTAGGTATAAAGAATGAGATTATAAATAAATCCTCTCAGATAAATAAATATAAATAAGTCCTCTCAGACTTGTGGAAGAGGAAGGAATTTGTGAGCAAAGAAGAACTAGAGATCATTATTGATCATAAAATAGAAAATTTTGATTATATCAAATTAAAAAGCCTTTGTACAAACAAAACTAATGCAAACAAGATTAGAAGGGAAGCAATAAACTGGGAAAATATTTTTACAGTTAAAGGTTCTGATAAAGGCCTCATTTCCAAAATATATAGAGAATTGATTCTAATTTATAAGAAATCAAGCCATTCTCCAATTGATAAATGGTCAAAGGATATGAAAAGACAATTTTCTGATGATGAAATTGAAACTATTTCTACTCATATGAAAGGGTGTTCCAAATCACTATTGATCAGAGAAATGCAAATTAAGACAATTCTGAGATACTACTACATACCTCACAGATTGGCTAAGATGACAGGCAAAAATAATACTGAATGTTGGAGGAGATGTGGGAAAACTGGGACATTGATGCATTATTGGTGGAGTTGTAAATGAATCTAACCATTCTAGAGAGCAATCTGGAATTATGACCAAAAAGTTATCAAACTGTGCATACCTTTTGATCCAGCAGTGTTATTATTGGGCTTATATTTCAAAGAGATACTAAAGAAGGGAAAGGGACCTGTATGTGCCAAAATATTTCTGGCAACCCTTTTTGTAGTGGCTAGAAACTGGAAAATGAATGGATTCATTAAATTAAATTAAAGAATGGTTGGGTAAATTGTGGTATATGAATGTTATGGAATATTATTGTTCTGTAAGAAATGACCAACAGGATGAATACAGAGAGCCTTGGAAAGACTTACATGAACTGATGCTGAGTTAAATGAGCAGAACCAGGAGATCATTAGACACTTCAACAACAATACTGTATGAGGATGCATTGTTTGTTTGTTTGTTTTTTTCTGAGGCTGGGGTTAAGTGACTTGCCCAGGGTCACACAGCTAGGAAGTGTTAAGTGTCTGAAACCAGATTTGAACTCAGGTCCTCCTGAATTCAAGGCTGGTGCTTTATCCACTGTGCCACCTAGCTGCCCCAATGCATTGTGATGGAAGTGGATATCTTCAACAAAGGGAAGATCTAATTCAGTTCCAACTGATCAATGATGAACAGAATCAACTACACTCAGAGAAGGAACACTGGGAAATGAGTGTGAATTGTTTGCATTTTTGTTTTTCTTCCCAGGTTATTTTTACCTTCTGAATCCAATTCTTCTTGTGGAACAAGAGAACTGTATGGTTCTGCACACATATATTGTATGTAGAATATATTATAACACATTTAACATGTATAAGACTGCCTGCCATCCAGGGGAGGGGTGGAGGGGCTGAAGGGCAAAGTTGGAACACAAGTGAGTGCAAGGGATAATGTCGTAAAAAATTACCCATGCATGTATTCTGTCAATAAAAAGTTTTAATAAAAAAAGTTGTATTGGAAGCAATACATGATATTTGTCTTTGAACATTTGGATAATTGTGCCATAGAAAAGAATTAGGCTTGTTTTTTGTGGCCTTAAGGATATAATGAGGAACAATAAGCATATGGTACAGAGATATAATTAGACTTGATGTATTAAAAATAGTGTCTTTCAAAAATAGCATGTTATATATAATATATAATATGCTAAGCACTTTAAAAATAACTAACCTAATTCTCAAACCTTGGGTAGTAGATACCATTATTTTCCCTATCTTACAACTGAGGCAAACAATTGTTTGACCAGGATTACACAGCTAATAAAATGTCTGAAGAAAGACTTGAACTCTGGTTTTCTTGGTTCCAAGCCAAACTCTCCACCCACTGAGCCACTTGGTTGCCAGTTGCCATTGGAACAATGATGACTAGGAAAATATATTCCAAAAATGAGAATCTAGAGTATTTCATCTTTCCAGATGTATATTTTTAAAAACTGGATATGTGTTAATTGTTATGATCTGTTTTCCTATCATACTTTAAAGCTTGGGGTTACTTTCTCAATGATGTCATTGCTGTGGAGAAGTAGCATTTGATGACTACATCCTATCTGAGAAAGGTAATAAGAGACAGAATAGCACAGTAGCAAGTTTTTTCTAAGACAGTCTTCTAAATCACATGAAGAAGTAGCATGAGGCTCTGTCTAAGAAAGGGAAAAAGATTTTGAATCAGGTGGAATGCTGAATAACAGAAAAGGAAATAGTTAATTACTGGCCCAGGAAAGAAATCCCTACATTATTTGTGTTGCTTTTGCATCAGGCCAAGAAAAGCTGTAACAATGGTGCAAACATATGGAAAACCTCTGACTGTTTCAGAGTTCCCTCTTGATACTGAAAAGATGTATTTCCATAGGATGGATGGAGGGAGGGAGGGAGGGAGGAAGAGAAAGAGAGAGAGAGAGAAAGAGAGAGAGAGAGAGATACACACAGAGACAGAAGACAGAGAGACAGACAGATAAAGAGAGAGAGAGAGAGAGAGAGAGAGAGAGAAATCTTTCTAATTTTTTTAAAGCTTACTCTCAAAGCAGCCAAAATGCAAGAGAAAAAAAATCAGCCTTCTGAGTAATATCAATATACAACATTCATCATCTGAAGAGCTTGTACATCAATACTCTATGTGAATTATGTTGCTTTCTTCTGTCTTAATTTATGTTATTTCCTCATGTAGCTAGATAACACCAGTATTGTATGCTTATGCCCCCATAAGTGGCCTACTAATGCCTCATTATAACACATAACAGACTCTGGATTATTATAAACTATGCAGCTAAGTGGTGCAGAGGATTGATTACTGGGCTTGGAGTCAAGAAGACTTGATTCAGGTGTGATTCTGGGCAAATTACTTAACTACTATCTGTCTTACTTTTTTTCAATCTATAAAATGGGTCTAAAATAGCACCTATCTTCCAAGGCTGCTGTGAAGATGAAATTAAATAACATCTTTAAAGTATGGTATATAGTAATTATTGCTATTATTTTAAGAGAGGAAGAAAATTTAAAAGTGATTTGTCCATGGGCATATAAATAATAAATGACAGAATCAGAATTTGAACCGAATTTCTCTGATTCTAAATCTAGGATACTTTCTACCGAATCACTAGTTTTTTTTGCTTTTGGATTAAGGTCACTTGACTACTAAAACACAAATAATTTAAGGAAGAGGTAATATAATTTTTAAATACCTTTTTGAAATGTAGGGGTAGGGCGTGTTGCTCATTTAAGTTATCTGTATTTTCTTATGGGTTTATCCAATGCTATCCTCAAGAAAGCTTTGAGAGATTATCTCAGTAATATAACTTCTCTCCAAGGGAGACTGGAGATGCCAAAGGGTTGATCCCTCTGCTTTTCTCAGATATAAGGCTAGAGTTATATTTATCTTTTCTATATGCTTCTCTAAATATTGCTAGTTTAGAGGATGACTATTCAGGCTAAGCACTGGAGTTACTTTCCTAATATGAGAAAACTATAGAAAATACAGTTATTAGTACCAGACTTCAATGGCAACAGATAAGTCATATGGTGAATGAGCCAAAAAGCAAGGAAAGAGAACTAGTAGTAAGTGCTAAGAGGAAGTCTGGACAAAGTGTATCAGGAAATAAAAGAATATAGCATCAGTTAGTAGACAGAGGCATAAGCAGGCAAAATCAACATGAAAGTCTTAGACATAGAAAACCAAGCCCACATCTGAGGTGTATAAGGTGTAACTTGGGATACAATGAAGAAATAAAGGGTAAAAAGTATAGTTCTAAGCAGAATGTTGCATAGAAGAAAGCATACTGGAAAGGCATTAGAAAACCTGAATTTGAGTTCTGACTTTGCTACGTACTGGCTAAGAATACATCTCTGTGCCTCAATTTCCATATATATGAAATTAGATATTGAACTGGTATATAACATTTGATCAACTGACCAAACATCTATTAAGTGTAAAATAAATATTAGACTCTGGAAATATGGATAGATAAGTAAGATAGTCCCTACCCTGAAGAATGCATACTAACAGATATATACAAGAAAGTACGAAGTTATTTTTTATCAATAGTATTTTGTTTTTCCAAATACATGTAAAGATAATTTTGAACATTCATTTTTGCAAGACTTTGTGTCCCAAATTTTTCTCTTATCTCTTTAACTCCCCCTTCTTCAGGAGAGAAAGCAATCTGATATAGAATAAATATGTACAAGTCTTTTAAATGTTTCCATATTTGTCCAAAAAAATCAGACCAAAAGAGGAAAAAAGAAAGAAAAAAACAAATAAAATGCTGAAAATATTCCATTACATTCATACACCATAACTTTTCCAGCCATTCCCTAGCATCCATTCAATTTCCAATTCCTTGCCACTACAAAAAGAGCTGCTACAAATACCTTTGTACATGGGGTCTTTCCTCCTCTTTTATGATCTCTCTGGGATGCAGACTAGTAGCGATATTGCTGGATCAAAGGGTATGCATACTTTAGTCATAGTTCCAAATTTCTCTCCAGAATGGTTGGATCATTTCACAGCTCCACCAACAAAGCATTATTATTTCAGTTTTCCCACATTCTCTCCAATATTTATCATTATTTTCCAACATCTTTAGCCAATCTGAGATATGTGAAGGAGTACCTCAGGGTTGTCTTAATTTTCATTTCTCTAATCAATAGTGATTTAGAGCATTTTTCATATGATCATAGATGGCTTTAATGTCATTATCTGAAAATAGTCTGCTCATATCCTTTGATCATTTATCAATTGGTAAACAACTTGGTACAAAATTATTTCTGGGGAAAGTACCAACTGGTGGAATTAGGAAGGAACTCTTTAAAAAGGTAGTTCTTTAACTAAGCCTATAAAAAGCCAGGAGTTCCAAAAGGGAAGTGATGGCTCTCCAAGTAAAGAATGAGTATGAAGTATGAAGAATGAGAAGGATAGTTCCTACCCTGAAGAATGCATGTCAGAGTATGAAGTCAGAACAAGGTCTGGCTATTGAATCTCTTGGACATTAAACCTACAATTCCTAATATCTCTTCTAAAAGTCCACAACCTTGAATGGATCTAAGCCTTCTGGTGGAATAAAACCAGAGTTTTCATAGCTGCTAAAACCTCCAGATATCTACAAGTAATAAATCATACTTTGGGGAAAATGGGTGGGAATCTAACCCTAAGAAGAGTTTAAGGACGAGGTTATTTAATAAATTGATCAATAGGATTTATTAAATGTCAAGTACTGTGTCAATTACCATAAATACAAAAAAAAGCCAAAAACCATAGCTCCTGCCCTCGGGGAACTTCCATTCTAAAAGAGGAGACAACATGAAACAACTATGTATGGAGTTTTTTTTTTTTTTAAATGTACATATATGTACCATATAAATAAGAGGAAATCTCAAAGGGAAACCAGGAGGCATATGTGAGGAAGGAGAATACTTCAGGCATAGAGCACAGCCAGAGGAAAGGCAATGAATGGGTTGAGTAATGCAGTGGGAGGAACAGCAAGGAGGCCAATTTTGGTGGATCATGGAGTATCCAAAGAGCAGTAAAGGGTAAGACTGGAAAGGGTCAGGTTTCAAAGGGCTTTAAAAGCCAAACAGAGGATTTTACATTTGATCTTTCTTTAAATAAAGCTTTGTGACCTGTATTATTACCACTGCCATTTTTATCCGTTCTGATCCCTATGTGTCTGAGGTAGAAACTAGGAAGAAGAGAGGGTGGCAAAGAAAATTCTTATGAGGTGATTTGGGCCAGTGTTGGGAAGGGTCATAAGGAGCTTTCTCTGGTTTAAGGGCTAAATCTTGTAAACTCTCATGCTTGACCACTTTGACCTTTGAAACCATCCAAATGAAGATAAGAATTACAGAATTTAAGATCTGGAACAGAACCAAGAAATCCAATTCCCTCGTTCTCTGAATGAGAAAACTTAAGATCCAGAGAGGTTTGCCCAAGGTCACTCAATTAGTTAGTGGCTGAACTAGCTTGAGTGTTCTTTTCACTTTCACAACCACAGACTTTTCCCCAAAGGAATCCCCCCCACCCCCTTAGAATTAAAGTCATTACAGTAGTTGGTGAGTAAGTGCTTAACAAGGGGTATTTGATGGTGGTCCTTTAAGCTCAAACCAGGGTGCATTTCATTTTTTACTTCATCAGCACTGAAGGCAAGGACATAGCACTGACTCTAATATTTCATGCTTAACTTTGGATTCCCTTGGTTTTATATTTCTGACTCTTCCCTCCGTTTCTTGTAGTGCTTTATGATTTAATTTAATTTCAGCTTATAGCTGGCTTTGGTACCCAGAAGAGTGGTAATTTGTCCTTCAAATTATTCACCCAGGGGAGTCGGTGTTCTTAGAAAATGTGAGGAGAGAACCTATAAGCTTCTTCCCTGCAGAGGGATACATGACACACACTGATGCCTCACTCACTTGTTCATATTTCCACAATACCTTATCTCCCATGTTCAGCCCTGGTTACTATAATACCTTGTATTTCTACAGTGCTTTTCACATTAACAAATAAGGCAATTTGCAAAGTATTTACAAACTGACTAGTGAGTGATTATATACCTGCAAACCCTGCAATCATTCTGGACAAGCAACATTCCATTACATTAGGTTCTGTGGAGGAGGGTGTTTTCAAGCTGTTTGCATAGGGAACCTGAGGACATTTTTTGGCTTTGTCATTCAATTGCTCAGTGACTGGGGGTAGTTTACATAATCTTACCTTGTACTTCTGGATAAAAAAACTACTGTTTTTGCAGGACTGGGCTAGATGATGTAAGCATTACAAAAGATTTTTATTCTCAAGGACTTTATATATTTAAGGAAATAGCAAAAACAGGTTTGCTTTGGTTATGGTTTTGTACTTACAGATTATAGAAGACATTCCTCAAAATAGCCCTCTGAAGAAAGAAATTAAAGCGTGATTATTCCTGCATTACAAATAAGACAATTTAGTCCCTTATGGTTAAGGAACTTGTCCAACATCAAATTATAGTTATTTAAGCTGGGACTAATTTTTTCAGTCAGAAGTCAACAAATGCTTATTTAAGGGGTACTATGTGCCAGACATTGTGCTGAGGATTCCAAAAAGGCAAAAATATCCCTTGCTATCAAGAAGCTCACATTAAAATAGGAGAAATAATATATCAACAACTGGGTATATATAGAATATAAGCTAAATAGATGGATGGCAGTCTCATAAGGTGAGGCATTAGCAGTTTGGAAGTGGGAACTGGAAAAGTCCTCTTTCAAACAATGTCCTTTGAGCTGTCTTAAAGAAAGCCAAAGAATCTAAGAGTCAAAGGTAGAGAGGGAAAGCATTCCAGGAATGGGGATGGCTAGTTCAAAGGCACAGAAATAAAATGTTATGGGTAAGGAATAGCAAGTATACTAGTATAGCTAGCTTGTAGTATTTAGAGAGGAGTTTAGTATAAAAAGATAGGAAAATTCCATACATATGATTGCTGTTATTGAGAAAAGCTGAGGATCGTGTTCTGAGTTTTAGTAGGGCTAAAAAGTTCATTGTGTGTTTATACTAAATTCAGAATTAATATTGTGAACTCTCATAGTGGAGGACTACCAGACTGCCTTCAGGAGTGAATGGGTCAGAAAACAGAAGGTTAAACTGTCCACAAAGGCCTTCACTGGGATTGAGCCTATGAATAGTTACTGCAAGCCCTGACAAGACTGGGAAAACCAGTATCATACTAAAAAAAAAAAAAAAAAACCAAAAAGACTGGAAAGATAGAAAGGAGTCAGGTTAATGAAAAGATTTAAAAACTAAATACTATATAATTTTTAATGAAATATCACATGAAATAACCAAAAAATAATCTAAGATTACATCTAACCAGTTGGCAGATTATTTGTGGTATAAAAAGGTATCTCTAGCTCATCACACATAGCTGTCCTTTCAGGCTCTGTCTTGAGCCTATTTCTTTTTCTTAGGTTAGAGATTTCTAAACTGTGGAGAGACTAAGAGTATATGTGTGTATGTGACAGGAGAAGGTTAGGAGGTGTGTGTGTGTGTGTGTGTGTGTGTGTGTGTGTGTGTGTGTGTGTGTGTGTGTGTGTGTGTGTTGGGAATCAGGAGGGAGGAATGTAAGGTCCACAAAACAGTAACAAAAATTACTAGATAACTAGATAACAGTCATAGATTTTTTAAAATATAACTGTTAGATTTAAATCTAATTTAAACTTTTTTTTCTTTTTGCTCTAGTATTTTTTCCAAGTAAAATACTATACCTTTTTGATGAATAGAGACATAGCCAGTTTGAAAGCAAGATTTACTTGGATTGGAACTAGTACAAGCAAAGACCAAGGAGACAACTTAAATAGCAAAGAAATAGTAACACAAAATATAAATTTCAAACCTAAAAATAAGATGCAATTCTATTTATCACTGGGAATTTATATATACCATTATTAATGGAGAGGTAAAACCTTTTGTCTTTCCTGTGTTTGCTTTGCATGACTGCTTTACCATGAAATATATAAATTGGAAAGAAAAAAAGGAAATACTTTAACAAGAAAAAGATTTTTTAAAAAACATGTCTGTGATACAAAATGTTTTGTTTGTATCAAATGTTTGTTTATAGGACTGATTAAGCATAAGCTTAAGGAGGAGAAACATTGATGCTAGAGGAAGCTATTACAAGGTGAAAATAATCATAATAACTAGCATTTAGAGATTTAAGATTTTCAAGCACTTCTCATTTCAATATCATAACCTTGTAAGGTAGATGATATTAATATGCCCATTTCATAGACAAGGAAGTACTTACTTCCTTAAATGACTTTCCTAGGGTCACACAGCTAGTAGTGTCTGAACTCATATTTGAATTCATGTCTTTCTGACTCCAAGCCAGCATTCTCTCCACTATACCACCCAATGCTTTGGAAACCTTCACACACTATACACGTTAGCTATTATTATTACGTATCAGATATTTTGTTGAAACTGTTAGAGAAAATTTTGTACTTTGTAAGCTTATTGGTTACAATGACATATCAAGGGAAATATTTAGTATAATAGACAGATTTTTTTCCTATTGAAGTAATATGGGAGAAGCATATGGGGTTTTGCCCTGCTAGAACTGAGTGAATGCTTTGTTCTCACAACCCTGAGAGGGAGGTGCTATTATGCCCATTCACAGATGAGAAAACTTGTACTTCATAAGGTTAAATGATTTGTCTAGGGTCACACAGCTAATAAGTAGAACAAATTTGAACTCAGGACTTTCTGATTTCAAATCTAATGCTTATCTATTGAGGCACTTAGTTACTTCACTACAGCATTCAAAAATAAAATGTACCATAATCTACAAACATTAGTTAAAATGAAATCTGTCATGAAATTTTGACACACTGAATGCTTCCCCAACAATTACTTTATATTTAAAAAATATGTAAGGAGCAACGTAGTTTCCTAATTTGTCACAAGAGCAACCAAATTTATGGAAAATATTCCATTAGAAGAAAGGGTATTTTCAAAATTGTACAATGATACAGGGATAAAATAGAGCACTTTTATGTCACTGTACAACATGATAGATCTGCTGTGCCAGAATACTCTGAAGAATGATTACACCAAAAGAAGAAATTGCTATTGTTTCTTAAGGATGACCCCAAAAATGAAGTAAATTATTTTAGAACAAAAATCCCTCCCACCCAAATCTTACATATTCAGTAGGTATTTTAGACAAGTATTTTAAATAAATATTCCAATTCATACTCTGATTAAAAAATAATAAAATATTCACAATTATGAAATAGCAGTATGTATAATAAATTTGCCAGATGATATTTTGATATGATTTTCAATTTTAAAATTACCTGCCTAATGAATGAAATAGAACTAAAGTCCAGATCATTAACAGGGGAACTGGTCTAGAGAAAGCATTCTTATTTTATTTTAAAGACTTATTATTTCTACATATAATGAATACAAAACTGGCTCAAACAATTCTATTCCATTTTCTTCAACAGATTTCCCCTTCTGTCATCCCTACTCTTTCACTTATTTTCAATCTCTTTCTATCTACTGGCTCCTTTTCTACAAACATACCCATGTTTCTCTCATTTTCCAAAAAAAAAAAAAAAAAAAAATGTCACTTGATCCTTCCATCCTCAATATATTCCTATATTTCTTTTGCCTTTGTAGCTAAATACCTTGAAAAGGTTGTCTGCAATAGATGCCTGCCTCTACTTTTTTTTCTCTTTTCATTCTCTTAACTCCTTATATCTACTTTCTGTTCTTATCAATTCCATAGAAACTGCCTTTTTCAAAGATATCAATGATTACTTAATTGTCTAATCCAATCATCTTCCCACCATATTGGAATGTTAACAGTTTATACTTGTTAAATCACTTATGGTTACTCAATCATGTTTACCTTTCTATTAATCATTTATTTGAATGTCAACTTTTCTATTCAAATTTGCTCTTTTTTAACGGGAATGCTTGAAAATCCTCTATTTCATTACATATAATTTTTTTTTTCCCTGTAGGATTATACTAAATTTTAATGAGTAGATTCTTCTTCATTGTAACCCCAAGTTCCTTTTTCTTCAGAATATCATATTCCAAATCCTTAGTTCCTTTAAAGTGGAGCCTGCTAAATCTTGAATGTTCCTGACTATGGTTAACCTTTTTGAATTATTTCTTGCTGGCTGTTTCAAAATTTTTTTCTTACCTTGAGAGCTCTAGATTTTGGTTACAATATTCCTGGGAGTTTCCATTTTGGGATTTCTTTTAAGAGGTGACTGGTAGATTCTTTTCATTTCTACTTTACCTTCTAGTTCTAAGATATCTGGGCAGTTTTCTTTCATAATATCTAGAGATATGATATCTAAGCTCTTTTTTTGATCAGAGAGTACAGAAATTCTTCAATCTCTTTTCCAAGTCAATTGTTTTTCCTATGGGATAGTTCACATTTTTTGTTATTTTTCCCATTTTTAAACTTTATTTTATTTTATTCATTTTCATGGAGTCATTAACTTCCACTTGAATAGTTCTAATTTTTAAGGAGTTATTTTATTCAATGAAATATTTGCTTCTTTTATAATTTAGCCAATTCTGATTTTTATGGAGTTATTTTCTTTAATATTTTGTGTTTCTTTTACCAAGCTGTTAATTCTCTTTATGATTTTTTGGTATAACTTTCACTTCTTTCCCCAGTTATCTTCTACTTATTTAATTTTTAAAATAATATTTTTGTTTTCTTTTAAAAAAATCTTTCTTTAGCTCTTCTAGGAATTCTTATTGAGCTTGTGTACAACCTATGCTTTTCTTTGAGATTTTACTTGTATATCTGAGTTTGTGCTTTGAACATCTTTCTCACCATAGAATACTTTTATGTTCAGGTTCTTATCTCATTATCTTTCTCCCAAACTCTGCTCTCTCTTACCTTCCCTGTTTACTGCAGAACACAATAACATCATTCTATGATTATGATGTAAGAGTAATACTGAATTTCTCACCCTCATCTCCCATATCTAATCCATTGCCAAGACTTGTCCATTTCACCTTTATAACATCTCTTGAATAAGCTACTTTCTATCCAACATTCCCCTGGTGCAGGTCCTCATTTCTTCATGGCTAGACTATTGCAATAGCCAGTTAGTCTACCTGCGCCCTACTTGGTAAACTCTAATGACACCTTTTCACCTCTAAGATCTAATGTAAAATTTTGTGTTCAGCATTCAAAGCTATTCATTACTTGCCTCCTCACCTATGGGATCTTTTTACAGATTATTACCACTCCCTTCTATTTCCCTTCCCATCACCATATATTCTTTAGTCCAATGATGCTGGTTTCCTTAATGTTCCTTGAACAAGACACTCCATCTTCTGAATCTGAGCATTTCCCCAGATTTCCTCCCTGCCAGGAATGTCTTTTCATCTCTACTTTCAAGTTTTCCTGGATTTCTTCAAGTCCCAGTTAAAAGTCCATCTTCTAGAGGAAACATTTCCCAACCTCTCATAATTTTAGTGTCTTCTTTCTGTTTTTCTGTTTAATCCTATAAAGAGCTTGTTTATATATAGTTGTTTGCATGTCATCTCTCCCATTTGATGGTGAGCTCTTTGAGGAGGAATATCTTTTGTCTCTCTTTGTTCCTCTGGCACTTAGCACATTGCCTGGGACATAGTGGGTGGTTAATAAATATTTATTGATCCACTGATTGCAAAGAAGGTAGAGAGGTAAAAGTAACACCATTTTAATTGTCCTACAGATTTGCCACCTTGGAACCATCCTTGACTCTTACTTCTCACATCCAAAAGATGGCTAAGATTCACTGGTTCTGCCTCTATAGTGTCTCTCAATTCTTTTCTCTTTCTCTCCTCTCTCCAGGACATGACCCTAGTTCTAGCATATTTAGGCAATATTGCAAGGTCTATTGCAAAGTCTGCTATCTTAAGATCTCCATGCCTCCAGTCTCTCCTTCTCTAGTCCATCATCCATATAACTACCAAATTAATGTTCCTAAAACATATTTGACCATGTCATACACCTCTCTCCAAAAAATTTCAGATACTTCCTATTGTCTTCATACTGGCATTTAAAGCTCCCTAGTCTGGTAGCCACTAGGCTACATAGGCTAATTTCATATTATTGCTGTTGGAAGGCAGCTAGGTAGATAGAGCACCAGCCCTGAAATCAGAAGGACCTAAATTCAAATCTGGTCTCAGACGCATAACACTTCCTAAGCTGTGTGACCCTGAGTAAGTAGTCACTTAACCCCAGTTGCCTCAGGGGGTAAAAATTACTCTTATGTTATTGCTGTTGATTGAGAATAAACCTAAACCTGAAAAAAAGTTTTTAGAAAGAAATTTATTATCATCCAGAAGAATGGAAAGCCAAATATATGGCCCATTCCCTCTAGTCTCTGTAAATTTAATATGATAAAAAATTTAAACAATAGAACAAGGAAACAATGACTGAATGACTAGCACATAGGCAGTTTCTAAATAAGATACAAAGGTTATTTGAGATATATAATGGCAGGAAACTCCTTATGTTCCTTTCAGCTATCTCTTAACTCCCCTGAAAAGTTCCTGGGGATGCCCCCCACATCTTAGATTAAGCAATAAATCTGGTCTCTAAAACATCAAACAAGTCTGGTCTCTAAATTATACAGGGCTACATTGAAACAATGCAATAACATCTTCACATACTCTGTTTTTTAGGGAAACTGATTTACTAACTAGTTCCCTTAACTCAACATTTACTTTACTGCAAGGAGGTCTTTTCTGAATTTTTTGGTTGATAGGATGAGGCACTTTACCCATTCCCCAAAACACTTTGTTTTTATTTTGTATAATTCTCTATTTATTTATCTACAATTTTTATATCTCCCAAATAAAAGATAAGTCTCTGGAAAGTAAGAACTAGTTCACTTTTATATTTGTATTTCTAATGTGTTGCAGTGACTATTACCTACTGGACCTCTAATAAATGCTCTTTAAATAGAATGATTGCTAGAAGAGGTGTTTTCTCACACTGAGAATATAGATGCTCCTTCTTTAACTCAACCTCTTAAAACTCTACTTCCCTTCAATGCTTAACTCAGGTGCCATCTTCTAGGAAAAGAAGTAGAGTTTTTGAGTGATAAATGCTCTCTTCCATTTGTTTATGTGTTGTTTTATGATTGTCACAGTCAAAGGATTTAACATTAAATGGTCAACTTATTAGTGATGAGCTTTTATATATTTAACAGAGCTGATCCTCCAAAAAAAGAAGGAAAGAAAAAGAAAGAACAAAAGAATGAAGGAAAGGAAGAAAGATAAAAGAAAGAAAGAAAAACTCTGTCATCTGTATCTTATTCAGATTCTTTCCACATGGTAAAATTTGCTAGAACTAATGCTCACCTGATATAGACTTTAAGAATCTACTGTCATCTCTACATTATGATGAAACATCAAAGGAGGCTTCTGTGGAAAGAACATCATCAGACTAAAGGATGTCATCAGTGAAATATATGACCACAAAACAAATAACACTCCACCAAGAAAACAAAAACAAACAACATACTATGGTCTGATCGTGTAGCAAAGATTAGAGATAAACTTGTTGAGTGCTTTCTAGAGCCCCCAACTTGGGGTGCCAAAATGTACTATTGCTTTCTAGAGACCCCATGCTAGGGTGCCAAAATATGCCATCCAGACTAGCTCTCTGGAGGATCTCAGGGCCAGCCCATGTCCTTGGTGTTGTGGAGGAGTGACGAGGCGAGATTCATGTACATGGTCAAACATGGAGTGCATTCATTCCAAATTCTCTTAGCCTTATATACCCTAATACCCTTCTATAACCAAAGCAATGTAGCATGAGCTAACTATATACTGCACTTGCAGAATCACATAAACAAGTTGCTATTGTATGTGAATAACTCTTTGCCACTTGATATCACTCTGCTTCAACTACAACACAGGTTGTCACCACCTCCTGACTTTTCAGGAAGGTTGAAAGCTCTTAGGGGAGATGGGGAGCCGAATCAGACATTATTAGCAGGTTCCCTCTGGGCTGAAGTGTCTTATACCTCATCTAGAGTTCCCCCACTATCTGTGGCCCTCTACATAAACTAATGGACATGCTTAGTGCTAGAAATATTTTGTGAAAATTGAAGAAGGCTCCCAGGATACTAGGCATCTTTGCAATTGTTTGCTTATCTATCCTCATCATACCCTGTGAACTTGGATATGAAAAAGGGTCACACAGAGTGGGTGAACATGAATGGATTGCCTTTTATTGGAAGTATTCAAATCAATGAGACCACATCTATTTGAGTATTTGAGAATCTAAGTCCTATTAGTAAAATGTAAGCTTTTGAACTTCCCCATTTTGTGTCTTTTTACCCCTGTTTTTTATTGCTATGATGCCTTACAAATAAATGTTAAAATAAACATTTGTTGAATTAAATAAAATGAAAATATCTAATGATTTTTATTTTTAATGGAAAACAATATAGTGTTTTTAATACAATGATTTCATTTCTAAAATGTTATTATCCACTCTGACCAAAAAAAAAAAAGTGAGATTAGCTACTGAAAGAATAAGAGACCACAATTGTGATTCATTATATTTCCTTAGGAGGGAAGAAAAATGCAGTTTATTAGGTCAAGGGGCTTAATTATCCCTTTTTGGTTTACTAAACATATATGTTTCCTAAAACATTAAAGTACAAATGATCCTTCTCAGTTTTAGTTTTTTTTTTGAAAGTTGGTACTTTTAATTTCTAAATCAATTTTTCTAAAACTAGAACCTATTTCTGAAAAAAACCTAATCTTTTTTTTCTATCTATATCTATGCAATTAATCAAAGGTCTTACTTTTACCAGTGTTATAGCCATAGTCCTTATTTTCTATAAGAGTATATTTACAAACTGTCATGTGGGCTAGGCATGACTCAGGCCAATACCCTGAAATTTGTTTGATATTGGGATGAAACAAGATACTTGTAGGTCTTTCAATAGTTAAAAAGAAATTTGCCTAGTAATAGCCTGTGAAGAATATTCAACAAGCACATGCATTGAGGATACTGAGAATTGATTTGGCTGAAAGAAGCTCCCAGTTTCTTAGTTGCCCGTGGTGGTTTGCCAGCATCAGAAGCTCCTAGTGGTTGTTTTGTACTCAGGCAACCAAGGAAGTGCTGACAGTAGCCTGAGCCTTTAGATCCCTGAGCTAGTCTTCAGAATGGTTTCAATACCTTTCGAGGAAAAACTAGGGGAAAAATATGGAAGTGAGGGGTCAGGAAATTGTTCTCACCACCTCATATAATTTGTAATTGCTGCTGAAAACTAATATTATATGTGCTTTTTTTTTTTTTTTTAGCAAGTCACTAACCTTAAATAATTCTCTTTTTCCAAAGTACTATATTCCATATACATATTTTAATTATTTCTTGGCTCCTGGAATAAAATATAATTATTGAGCACTCAATAATTATTTGGTGTTGACAACAGTGATGATGATGATAACTAAATCATCAAGGACTGATATTCAGTTTGTATACGAGTATACTAGTGTGGATTTCACTGGAGGAAATTGTACTCAATTTATCAGGGCAAATACACTACCACTCTGTATCCCTCTGTGTAGACATAGTGCTAATAAACCAAAGATTTCTCTAGTATTTCAATCACTCTTAAAAAAAATACATTTACTGAGAGAACTGGCATTCTAAAAGAAATTACAACAGATGTTAAAATGGTAGATTGCTTTTAAGAGTGCCAATAGGATTACAAAAATCTTTTTTATCCATATATTTATCTCAAAGAGAGGTGAAAAACATTCACATTCTGAAAGTACAAAGAACAGTTCTCACTTTCTCTAATTATCCTGACCTAATACTGATTCAGTTTCTCTGCTTCTCAAAGCTCAGTCCTGAAAAACCTCCCCTCCCTCTTTTATCAGAATATTTGATAAGGATAAAAGATATTATGTTTTAGAATATCAAAATGCTTTTCCCCATCCCAAGCTACCAGAATGTCAGATACCATCTTATCAAGATGCCTCTCCCCATATCTGGGGGGCCTCCCCCTATTATGTCATCTCATCTCTGGAGATTCACCCTACCTTGTTAGAGTCCCATTCCCACTCTCAGCACCCTGACTCTGCCCCTGCCTCAATCTACCCCCTGAGTCTGAGCCATGTGTATATAGGTCATTGAGAACTCACATTGTTTGCTGGATTTTTGGAAATGATAGTTTTATTCAACCCTGGGACCAAACCATGGATCCATTTGGTTCTCTCCCATTTAATAAATTATGAAATGCTCTCTAATCTCTATCTTGCCTCAGTTTCTTTGGCATTACATAACAATATAGTGAAGGGATAAAGAAACTATTTTAAGAAACTGTTACTTTTTTTTTTTTTACCTCAAATTACATGTCCTTGTAACAACTAAAATATGTCTTATCTTTTATATTTTTTTATCATTGCCTCTCTGACAAATAGTTTATTGCTTATAATCATTTCCTGAACCTATTTTATATTTCACTAACTTTTTCTTCCAGTTGTATTTTGCATTTATTTATTCACCCAAAATGAATTTGTTTTGAGTTTACATTTTTAATTATCTGTTGTCACAAAACTTTCCAGGAGTTGTTTATTTGATTTCCTATCCTTTCCTTTTATATCCTCTGTTTTCTTCTATTTTTTGATCTAAGACATGTCCAACTGTCAAATCATAGGGAATTAAATCCAGGTCATCACCTCCAGAAGTAGAATTCTATTACTTCTCTGTAATGTTCTTTTTTAAAAAAAATGTAATGTTCTCTGGGAGCAGGTTTCTTGGGGGGCTTTTGGGAACAGTCTTTGTTTCAGTTCAGAGTAATCACCCCAAATGCAGCCAGTAGTTAAAGCCCAAATCCTTTATTTTCTCTTTCCTTGGGCCCAGTTAGTTTTCTTATAGGCCTATCTCTCTCCTTGGTTCTGAAAGCTCTTGCTGCTAGTCCTTTGCATCTGCCAGCTTCAGCCTCTCTTCCTCCAAATGTCTCCAGCCAGCACAAAGGTGGAAGTTGGAATGAATCTGTCTCCTTCTCCGAGTGTGGGCTTGTGTGTCTGGCCCTGAGAGCTTTTTGCTTATATGCTGTACACTGAGTCACACACCAATCATTATATCACTAGGAAACCATTATTTGTTGTAGGATTAAATCCATAGTACCTTGTTTCAAGTTCTGGCCCATAACATCTCCTTGTAGGATCAGATCAATCATACGAACCATACTAAATTACATAATTATCGTCTATCAATTCTACTGTCATAGTACTTTGTAAGAATCATAATACTTCTCCTTTCTAGAGTGGCAAAATCTGTGGCTTGTAGCTCAATTTTCAATTTTTGCTTTTTAATTATATGGCCAAAAGGTGGTAATAAAAGCCTTGTGCATTTCTATAGAGACTGATTCATGAATGATCAATTGGTGGAGAAAAGATATATTAAGTATATGGCTTATACACTTATTAATTTTGTAGAATTTATGTTTGTAACATTAATGCTCTTTTAAAGAACTATAAGCTCATTTTGTGATTCATTTTTGTTGTGTCTAAGGAGGGATACTAGTAAGTCAGTCAACAATCCTTTATTTAGTGCTAACTAGGAATCAAGTTCTGAATTAAGTTCTTGATTACAAAAGAAGGCAAAAATGGGTACCTTCCCTCAAAGAGTTTATATTCTAATGAAGTATAATGAAGTCCATGATCCTTTGAGGTATTCACATTTAAAATATAACCAGAATCATAATTCTTGTGCAAATCCACTGGTGGGGAGTTGGAGGCTACTGGTGGGGGATGTAAAAAACACAACTTTCTGAATGATGGTGCCTTGAAAAGAGAGGGAGGGAAAAAGTATTTATTAAGTACATACTATATACCAGGCACTGTGCTAAGCCACTTTATGAATATCATCTCATTTGAACCTCACAGTAATCCTGTGATAGTGTTGAAGAAAATGAGGCAGACAGAAATTAAATGACTTCCCCAGGGTCATACAAGTAATCAGTGTCTGAAACCAAATTTGAACTCAGGTCTTCTTGATTCCAGGCCCAGCTCTCTATCTTCTTCATCACCTGGTAGATTTGGAGGCAAAGTATCACTCAGTCACTCTAGTTAAGGCTCTTGATAGAGTTACTAGTAGTAGAGGTTTTTTCCCCCTGTGGCCATAAGCTGCCAATATTTAGTGAATAGCTAGTATTGGGCAAGGTTTTGTGCTGGGTATTTTGGAGGAAGGGCATATGAAAACTGTGTAGTCACTGTTATTGAAAAATTCATCTAGCATGGAATAAATTATATTCTTACACATTTTTTTTAAAAGCAGAATATATTATCATAAAAGAAGTACCAAGTGCCATGTGAATTCTAAGTAAGGACTTTCTACAACCAATACCTGATTCAAGAGAATTATTATAGGTGCTTGTTAAGTGGGCATAAAGTCAGAAATACATAAGATCTATGGTGTCTGATGTAGGTATTCCATGTATTTAAGAACAAGGCCATGAGCTTTTAAATAAGCAATATCTTGATTGCCCCAGCAAAACCTATTTCTTGGTTCTAAATGTTGGTTGAATTTAATTTAATTTGTTGATTGTTGGTTAGCAATAATAGAAACCTATTTTGGTAGACTAGGATGAAATATATTGTATTAATTAGTACTAAGTGGTAAAAGGCAGTCTGAGTAAATGAACTGAGATGAAAACTGCAGTTTCAGTGACATTACTTTTCTAATAATCATTTTTAATGGTATTCATTGAGTAGAGGTTATACATCAATCAATTAACAAACATTTAGTAATTATCTACTCTGTGTTAGGCATTGTCCTAGGAGTTCAGAATGCAAAGACATAAGATAGTTTCTACAGTCAAGGAGTTTACATTATGATAGCGATAAATTTATTAAGTGCTTAGTTGTTCACAGGGATAGCATGTTCTCCTATATAGAAATATAGACTATGTACAAAATAAGTACACAGTGATTTGGATAAGAAATACTGACAACTGGGGAATCAAGAAATGCTTCTTGAAGAAAGTATTCCTTAAGCTCAATATCAAAAGAAGTTAAAGGTTCCAAAAAATAGAGATGAAGAAGATATGCAAAGCTATGGAGGAAAAAAGATGATATGTTACATACCACTAATAGCAAGTAGGTCGGTTTAGCTAGTGCACTGAGCAGTGTGTAAGAAGAAATAATGTAATCAAAGTGGAAACATATATTAGAGCCAGATTTTGAAGGTATGTAAAGTCATATAAAAGAATTTGTAGTTTAACATAAAAGCAATAGGGAGGCATTGAAGCATATTGAATAGGGGAGTAATAAGATCAGATTTGTGCTGGAGGAATATCAATTTGGCGTCTTTTCTGGAGGATGGATTAGAGAAGGGAAAAGAAGGGAGACCAAGTAGGAAGTATCTTCAATGATGAAGATTTAGACTAGAGTGGTTGTGGTGTGCCCATAGAGAAGGAGTTAAATTTTAGAGATGTATTAACAAGATTTGACAGCTGAATGGTTATGGGTAGTGAGTAAAAACAAAGAATTGAGAATGTTCTGAGGTTATCTGGTGGCTGGAAAGGTGGTGGTACTCTTACTAGAAGTACCTAAGTTAGAATGGATTTAAGGGGAAATAAAGGGAGAACTAAGTGGTACAATGGATCAAGCACTAGTTCTGGAGTCAGGAAAACTTGAGTTCAAATTCAGTCTCAAATATTTACTAGCTCTGTGACTCTGGACAACTCCATTTAACCTTGTATGCCTCAGTTTTCTCCTCTATAAAATGATCTGGAGAAGGAAATTGCAAAGCAATATAGTAGCTTTGCCAAGAAATCTCTAAATGGCATTAAAATAACTAAACAATGGCAACAACAACAATAAAATGGAAAAGATGAATTATGTTTTAAATGTGTTCAGTTTGAGGTGCTTGGAGTCATACTAATGAGGATATTGCTTATAAATGCAGGATTAGCACTTGGGAGACATATGAGGACTGAATATATGGATTCACGAGTCATCTTCATAGTTAATAATTGAATCCATGGAAGTTGATGGAAGTTGATTGAAAGAGAGTCTGGGTTAGGGAGAAAATGACATCTAAAGATCTTCTAAGGAGACAAAGATATATAGAAAAGAGCCACAACTAAGATGTTACAAAACCCAAGGAGAGAAGTGGCTTGACATTTTCTGTGTCTGCTGGATGCTTTTCTGTGAGATTTCCTCTTTTCATCCCTTTTAATCTGTCGTGAAACTTTAGATTTGACTGTGGTTTAACTAACTAATGCAGGTTTGAAATAAAATCAGGTCAAGGCCACAGGTGGACAAATTATCTAAACATCTTACTGATATTCAGTATCCTAGGAGAAATGAGTTCATAGGTTCATTTCAGTTCCAAGATGAAAAGCCACTATTATGAAATCATGAGTAATTGTAATTACTTTTGAAGTTTTGGCAAACACTGTTGCCAGCAGAGCAAGTGGATTGAATGAAGATCCTCAAAAGAATACTCTGGGTACTTATAGTAACCAAATGTATGAAAATTATGCCAATTGTTAAATTTAGATCATAGAAATTTCCCTTCAGTGTCCTAAAAGGTTTATATTTATTCTTTTAATCTGCAAAGATTTTACAACCTTGCTTCTTAATGCTTTGCTGAATCTGGAATCATCAATTTAGTAGTGGTCCTCCAGTGGTCCAGATTTCAATCTATTCTTGCTCTTTCAACCTGTCTGACTTTTTTCATGCCCTCTCATGCCTTCCACAGAGCAGCTCGTCAGTACTTTAGGATCTCTTAGTATTGACAGAACAACTGAGAACATAAGCTATCTGATGATTATCTCTGGAAAGATCTAGCTTCTTTAAACCACTTTGTCTGTAAATCCTTGTTGATGATAAATGACAGCCTACTTTGGTCCACAGTAAGCCTCTATTATTGCTAACCAAAATTCAACAAATTCTGGACCATTTAACAAGCATTTAGCTACACAGATAAAGAAGTCAATGTCTTTAAAAAAAAAAAAGAAGTCAATGTCTTTATACCTAGGAGAGCATTATGAAGTAGTAGAGAAGATAATAAATATATAAAATCATAACATAAAATAGAATATTTTACAAATATATGGCTTATACTCTCATAGGGGAGATAAACCAGGAACAGAAAAATGCTACTTGATTCAATAAATCCTGATTCATGGATTCACTAGTCCAATACCCCTTTGTTTTATATATAAAGATTTGAAACCTTAACAAATGAAGCCACACAAGCAGTAAGAAGCAAAACTGGAATTTGAACCAGATCCTTTAACTTCATATTCTCTTGCCACTAAACCCACTCTGCTTTTCTTAATATTGGCATCATTTGGACATACAATGGTGTCTCATCCTTTCCCAATTTACTCAGTCTTTGAGAACCAAGATCCAAATATCCAAAAGAAAAGTAAAATTTTCTGGTTGTAAACAATTAGTTGAGTGCTAGTATGTGAAAGAAAGCTAGCCAAAATCTATACTTTGCCTCCAGAAGCCTATAGTTTAGTTATGACACATACATAAACACATCAATACAAAAACAACAGATAGTATCACAAAAATGGCTCTGATTTTTTTCTTTTAGATGAAAAAATCTTTATAAGAGATTGGCACTAGTACCCTTGATTTAACTCCTAGTGGAGTAGTGAAAGAAAGGAAGCTGATCCCTCCCTATCCCCACTATTCTGATAAGATTTTGGCATTAGAACTTTGGCCAGACAGCCAGAAGAAAGAGATAGATTACCTATGTATGGTTTTGCAGTGATTGGGGTAGCCCCAAATAAAATAATTGTTCCTGTTGTGAACTATCTTTAGCTATACACTCTCTGTCAGCCATAAAAATTTTTACATGAAACTTTAACTGAATTTTGAAATTGGGGATAACTGCTAAAATAATGTGCAGAGGATGCCCCAAATTTGAAGGGCATCATTTCCAAACAATACAACTAAAGTCATTAGGCCTCCTCCTAATATTACTGGATTCTATTTTCTGTAGTGCAAAAAGACGTTAATTTGATGTTAAGAACTTATATGAGACCATGGTTTAATACGCTTTCTTTTAAACTTCTAACAATTCAGTATGAATTACTGATGTGGTACTTTAAGATTATTAAGGTTTTTTTTTTTTTAATAACAATCTTATAAGGTAATGTTCAAGCACTATTATCTCCATTTTGCACTAAAAAAACAAAAAGCCTTCACAAGGTTAAAGTGACTTACCTAATGTTACATAATGTCAAAGATGAGATTTAAAACAAAGTCTCCTGACTTTAAGTTGAATGCTAATTTGCCAGTGTTTTTAGAAAATTAATTTATTTAAGTCTAAGGTGGGTTGAATGCTCTTGACAAAGCAAATACTTGGTATGGCATTTTATATAAAAATGGTTTTGTGATCTTGGTCCATGATCCAGTTGCTTTCTTCCCTGAATATATATTGTTGCTCTGTCTCTTAAAAACATGAAATTAAAATGTCAGGAACCATTATTGTAATAATTAAAGAAATCAACTAAAGAGATTTCTATTTCTTAATTTCTATGATGGATGTTGTTAAGGATAGCTCTGTGGGTGCACAACTTCATTCCTTTTTCTTCACCTTTATCTAGAAATGAATGTTTTTATGTTTATGTGTATATATATGCATATATTTTCTTCTTTTAATTACCTATATTAATGAAAATATGTCAGGATTCAAATACTTCATTGATTTTTATTTCATTTTAAGTATCCCTTCCAAGGATAGAGATCACTCTCACTTTATAACTTGGCAAATGATCTTTGCAAGTTGTTATAGCAACTCAAAATGTATTAATACTGTTTTTTAGACATTACCAGGCACATATCCAAAGTCTTACCAATCTGATAGTACCTACTAGAATTTGTAATAATCTAAAATAATGGATAATGCAAGTCATTTCAAAAGGCTTGGGGGTGTATTATATGGTTCTCTTGTATCAGATTTTCTTTATAACAACACATAAATTACTGTAGTTTTATGTTTTCATTCATTCAAAGATTTAGGGTGTTCTTATAGTAACTTTCACTCTTGCTACATGATCATATCAATTCCTTTTCTGGTCATATAAATTCCTAGAAGGTCCCTTTTATGTTACTTTTTATCTGTAATTCATTACTGGTAATGTGCTGTAGCCATCTCTCCACAGCCTTTAGAGAAGCCACCATTTTGATTCTTTGAGAGTATAAATAATTCTTATTATTTTTTATCATTATAGCATCACTGGGATAATAGGACTAAAATATGGGTCCTATGTAAGGGAAAAATTTGAGATTATTGATAGCACTAGTGTAAATTTCTAAATACTATCCAGCACACTTTCTTCCCAGCTAGTCTCAACCCAACTCTCCTTCTATAAAGTATACTCAAGATACACACACACACACACACACACACACACACACACACACACACACACACACATACATATGTACTGATGGATTAACTCAATGAGATGCCCATCCAATTATATATTATAATGTAGGCAAAATGAACTCTTCATTTACTTTTTTTATTCTATGTGGATAGTTAGGTCATGGATTTCACTGAAAAGGTCTTCAATGAGGTACTTGATGAGATCAATGTGGTATTATCATTTAACATGAATCTCTAGAGATTTAGAAAAAGACTTCTATTTTGTTGAATAGACCTTTTGTGAAGGATTTAAAGAAGAATATGAACAAAAATTGCATGAGATGCAAAGATAGGAATGGGCTATGATTTGTAACTGATAGGAGAGGAGTCACCAAATCAAAGAGATCACATCCTTTAAAGTATTTAAATAATGAAGATTTCATTCAAAAACATTTATTAAGTGCCTAATATATGCAAAGCACTGTGTTAGCTATGGAGAAGGTAAAATACTCGTGACAAGTCTGACTACATATTATTTGAGCAATGGCTCAGCAACATATCAGATAGCTGGAAAAGTTCTACAATAATAAAAACCAATTATAAATGATTATATGTTAAACATACTTAAGAAAACATGTTCACAGATATATTATCCTATTAAACACTTCAAACCCCAATGTGGTGTTCTACTCTATTCCTATGCTAGAAGGTTTGCTTTTGTGTAATATAGTGTCCATCATGAAGAAGAACAATAGTATTTTCTCCATCATCTTACTGATTAAACAAAGGGAAATCTACTGGCTTTTTAAGGGTGTTGTGTTGTTTCTAAAACATATCCCACTTGTAACACTGGTGCTTTTCTATGGAATTAATAGTATTTTATTTTCTTAAGTAAGATGTCCCAGCTCAAGGTTTCAGGAAACTTACTATCAGGTTTAGTCATGAGGCCCTGAGCTATTATTAGTTCAGGTCTAACAATGTCTCACCTGATTTGGGCAAATAAACTGCAGAAAATATTTATATTAAATAAAATAATTTATTTCCATTCATTTGTTAGTTCCTTCCATTGGGAGTGATTGTTAAAGCATAATGATTATAAGAAAGAAAACACTTAATTATCTTTTCTTCCACTGGTAGGCACTGATAGAGCCACAGGTGAAAAAGACTTTAGAAGTCAACAAATATTTATTAAAACATGTAAACAAATGGGTAACTAAAAGATGAAAGGGGGTGATTAAGTCGAGATCATTTGCTAGCAAAAAAAAAAAAAAAAAAAAAAAAACAGGAAAAAAATTCAGCTGAACTCCTGTCCACAAATCCTCCAAAATGAATCAGAATGAATTCTAAAGAGGAAAGCCAGAAACAGTTACAATGAATTCTTTGTCCAAATCAATATAGCAAAATAGAAAAATCTATTGATATTGGAGCAGGTGGACAAAACCACTGCAATGCAGAGGCTGAGTATCAGAACCAGAGGTCTCATATCCATACTGGAGCATAGCTTGGGAGGTGTTGACTACAGCTATGTTGTCCATTACCCAGTTCTGAGTCTAAGGTAGACTGAGAAGGGGACCTGAACATGGGGATGACATTTCTGGGTGGTATGCTGAGAAAACAAGAGTTTAAAAAGTAAGCAATACCTATTTATCTCAGATTCCAGGAGAAGAGTGGAATCTCAGTTCTAACATCTAGCCCAGCCAACAAAGGAGTAGGACAGGAATCTCACAAAATGGAGTCTGCAGTTCTGTCATGGAAGCAACAAAACTTCTTAGATTGTTAGTAAGTCCAGCAGCATTCTTCTGTTACTCTAACCAAAATCCAGTTCAGGAATTTGTAGGATTCAGACTAAGGTGGGATGGGGAGTAGGGAGAGCTATAATCAAATATTTTTAAATTTTTATTTTATTTTCAGTTCCAAGTTCTCCTCCTCCTTTCCACTCTGTCACCCATTGAGAAGGAAAGAAAAATAAAATTCATTACAAATATGTATAGATGTGCAAAATAAATTTTTGTATTAATAATTTCCCCATCTCTCTATATCCCCCAAAAAAGCAAGAAAAATAAAGACCTTGAAGAAAATATGCTTCAATATGTACTCTAAATTTATCTGTTTTCTTTCTGGAGGTGGATAGCATGTTTTGCCATAAATTCCTTGGAATTATGGTTGATTGTGAAGTGGTTCGAGTAACTAAGTCTTTCAAAATGGATTACCCTTATTCTTACAATATCGATGTTCTATATGAATTATTCTCCTGGTTTTGGTCATTACATTTCAGCAATCAGATTTTGCAAAGGATCAGTCCAATCTGGGAGCATCAAAAGCTTGCATGTTCCCAGACTGTCCTGGATTCTGGAAAAATATAACATTCAGTTTTCTAAGTTAGGACTAGCCTAAATCTTTCCTCCATAAATGTGGCAGAACTCAGCCTTAAAAACAGGTTTAAAGTGAAGAAGGGTGTTTGAAAAAATAATCAAGCAAATAAACAAAAAGAAGCCCTGCTCTCTGTCCCCCACACCTCCATAATGAGCTGTTATAGTAACAGGGATACTCAAGGAAAATTCAGAAGAGAATGACTCTATAACAACTACCAGTTAAACTTCAGAGAAAATTCCAGGAAGAGATAAGAGGTTTTTGTTTGTTCACTTTACAAATGAAATTGCCAAAGGAAAAAAACTGGAAGAAAATATGGACTATAGAAGACAGAATTGGAAAGGAAGGAAGGAAGGAAGGAAGGAAGGAAGGAAGGAAGAAAGGAAGGAAGGAAGGAAGGAAGGAAGGAAGGAAGGAAGGAAGGAAGGAAGGAAGGAAGGAAGGAAGGAAGGAAGGAAGGAAGGAAGGAAGGAAGGAAGGAAGGAAGGAAGGAAGGAAGGAAGGAAGAAAACTTTGCAGATCCCTTAGAACTAGAGGGCAAAATAGAAATAGAAAGAACACACCAGTCACTTCCTGAAAGAACCCCCCAAATAAAAACTTCTGGAACATTATAGCCAAAATCTAGGACTTTATAATCAAAGAAAAAATACTTCAAGCAGCCATAATTCAAGTACTAATGAGTCAAGTGATCACACATGATCAAACATGACATAGTTTCCACTATAAAGTACTGGAAAACTAGGAATATAACCTTCTAGAAGGCAAAGAATATAGACTTAGAGTCAAAAATAACTTGAATATAATTAAGTATAATAATTAATATATACTACAAGATTAAGGATACTACTATGGGGGAAGGGATGGGTTTTTAATGAAAAAGAGGACTTCTAAGAATTCCTGATAAAAACAAAAACACAAACAAAAACAAAAACCCAGAAGGAACTGTCTAGAAACATAAAATGGTGAATATAAATGAACATTGATGATAGACTAAAGTAGTATAAAGTTGCTTACATTTTAATAGAGGAAGATGATTTCTGTGTCTCTCTGATACTATCATCATTATGAGTCATTGAAGCAGTCTAAATAAACATGTTCCAGGAGTGGTTTTATTTTCTCTTGATCTTAAAAGAAAAACAGAAAGATAGGGGGAAAGAGATACCCTTGGAGGACAGGGAAGGAAAAGGAAGGTTAGGAAAAGTGCTGTCACATAATTAAGGTATACAAGTAGATATCTACTAAGTGAAAAGGACATAGGGGGAACAGCTGACATTTTAAATTCATTATTAACTGAACTGGTTAAAGAAAGGAAGAGTACACATTGACTTATACAGTTGAGTAGAGAAATACATTTCATTCAACAATAAACAGGAGGGAAAGGGGAAATGCAAGGAAGGGAATACGAAGAGTACATTGAGAAAGGGATCAAGTTCTAAGTAATATTTTACCTTTTTCTACATTCTTATATGTATAATACATTTTATATATTATATTTGAAATTCTTTTGAGGTAGGACCAATAAATTTAGGGAAATGGATGAACAAATTATGCATATAAATGTGATGAAATACTATTGTAACTGATGATGAAGGGGATGATTATAGAGAAACCTGGAAATACTTGTATGATCTGACACCAAATGAAGTCAACAGAGCCATTTATATAATAACAATATGGTAAAGGCAAATAACAAGTTCAGAATTTGGAACCTTATTATAATGACTAGCTATGATTCCAAAGGACTAATGAAGAAACATGTGACCAACCTCCTGATTGAGAGATGGACTCATTGCAGAATGAGACCAATTTTTTTTTTTTTGAATGGCTAATATGTAAGCTTGTTTTGATTAACTATATATATTTGAAATGGGAAACTTTTTTATTCCCAAGTTCAGCAGATTAGAAAGCCTTCTTTTGCTGATTTAAAAAATAAAATCAAAGATGGAAGGCATTCTGAGAGGGGAAGGCATTAGGACATAGGGGTTTAGGGAGATGTGCAAAGACCTCTTTGAGTGGGTGGGATTTTAGCTGAATCTTGAACAAGGAAATTAAGAGGCAGAAGGCAAGAGGCAATGAATTCTAGATGTAGAAGGTAGCAAGTACTAAGTCAAGGAGAAGAGAAATGTAGTGTTTTGTCCTATTGCAAATGCAAATTCATTGTTACTGAAATGTAGTGAATGTACAGAAGTACAAAAAGATTTAAAAGTTGGGGGAAAAACAAGTTATGAAGAACTTTTTTATTAATTTCTTTAATAATTTCCCCAGGCACATTCAAAACAATTTTTTTTTTATCATCTTAAGAGTTTTGAGTTCTAGGTTCTCTACCTTATCCCCACCCACAATTAAGAAACCACATGTGAAGTTATGCAAGACATTTCCATAAAAATCGAGTTGTGAAAGAAAATATAGATCTCCCTAATGGAAATAAAAACCCTCAAGAAAAATTAAGTTAAAAAGAAAGGGGGGGGTAGGGAGAGAGATAGAGAGAGAAGGCTTCAATCTGTATTCAAACACAATCAGTTCCTTCTCTGGATATGGATAGTATTGTTTATTCTAAGTCCTTCAGAGTAGTCATGGATGATTGTATTACTGAGAATAGCAAAGTCATTTACAGCTAGTTATCCCAGAACATTGCAATTACTTTGTATACAGTAAATTTCACTATGTTCATGGAGGACTTTCCAAGTGTCACCCCCCACCCCAGCATCCTGTTCATCATTTCCCAGAGAAAGATAATATTCTGTCATAATAACCAGTTTATTGAGCCATTCTCCAACTGATGGGCATCCTATCAATTTACTTGGTTTTTTGTTTGTTTTTTTTTTTTGCCCTGAGAGCTGTTATAAATAAATACACACACACACACACACACACACACACACACACACACACATATTTTACTTCTAGGTCATTTTCCTTTTTTTTTTTGTTGTTTTTTCCTAATCTCTTTTGGTATTCATGCCTAGTAGTCGTATGGTTAGGGCAAAGGATGTGCATGAGTTTATAGTCCTTTGAGCACAGATCATATCTTTTGATTATTTATCAACTGGAGCATGGCTCTTATAATTTTTTTTTTTTTTAATAAATTTGACTATGAAGAAATTTAAAAATCAAACAAAGGAATTTATGTTTAATTCTGGAAATAATATGGAATTCATGATGAGAGGAGGTATGGATGGAAGAGTTGACATCATCAAGCCTTCAATTTAGAAAAATCACCTTGGCAGATGAGTAGATGATAGATTGGAAAGGGAGAGAAGATGCAGGAAATTGAGTTACAAGCTTATTATGGTAGTGCATGTCAGAGGTGATAAGTATCAGAACTAGAGTCGTACTTTTGTGAATGAAGTGGAAGTATTTAAGAGATGCTGATAAAGTAGAAATGGCAATATATGGCAACAGATTATGTAGTTAGGGAGTATGATGGCATCCTTATCAACAATAGGGAAGAGAAGGTTCAGGAAGGGTTGGTTTTGGATTTGCTAAATTTCAGGGGAAAAATATTTATCATTTAATTCAATTTCTTCATTTTATAGATGAGAAAACTGAGGCCCAATGAAGTTAAATGATTTTCCCTGGGGTTACACACTTTTTCAGTGACAGAGCCAGGACTAAATCTTGTCTTCCTAACATAATCCAGGACTGGCTCTCCTAAAATGTCATAGATTACTTAGAATGGTACTATTTTCCAAATAATAAAGTTAATTACAGGAATAGATTTGAGATTTTCTCATTTCCATACCCAATCACCATAGAATGCAATAAATGAAACACAGGGCTTCAGGAACATGGAGAAGTTGTATTGTCTACTGATTTTCATTAAGATTTCCTGAAAGCCCTATTAAGATGTATGAAAGCCTTGGCTAAGGCAATGGAGATTGGGAAGGAGAGAAAGGAACAGTTGTCTTCATATGCATATTATTTATGTATTCTTAATAAGACTATTTTTGAATATTTTTTCTTTTTTTTTAGTAGTATTTTAACTGGCCTAATACATTAGGAATTCTCATTCATTAAGACCATATGATATAAAGGATATAATTACATAATACTCAAAGAATAGAGAAAACAAGAGCCAACAATATCTGTTAGGCCAGTTCGTAGAGTACTGATGTTTGATTTAGTCCTACCTTTATCTTTCAGGAAAGATTGTCTCCTAACCTTCCCAATTAACTTATCAGAAGTTGTACAAATTTCTAGTGTAAACTTAACTCTTCTGGGCCTAGTACAGAGTACAGCCTTTAAGTACATTCTAAAGGTAAATCACAATAGAAAGACAACGTGCCACTTTGCTAGATAATCTGTAAATTCTATAAAAGAAGTTGCTCTTGTATTTTTATTTATTTATTTTGAAGCTTGAGTTTCTCAGGATACTCTTCAGTCATTCACCATGTCTGACAAGTTAAATGATTACATCACAAAACTCACTTTGCAGCTTGAACTTCTGAATAGTAAGGGACTTAAGTACTGTTATTATAATATAAAATTTAGAAATCAGATTCTGCAAAACCTGGCATTCCGTGTTTCTAATCAGGTGGTAGCCATAGCATCATAGATTTAAAGCTGGAAGCTCTTTCTGATATCTAGTTTAGTGGCTTCCTCTTTACCAATGAGTAAAAAGAGACTAGCTCATATCATAAATAGCAAAATTAAAATTGCAACCCAGGTAAGCTTAATACAATTCCAATGTTCTGTTTACCTTCCATTCTGTACTTTATTATATTGTGTGGGGAATTATGGAAGATATAGAATATTGTCGTTGTTTGCCCTTCCTTCTGGAAGAGGAGCATGAGATCAGGAAGATGGTACAGTGACATGCAAGTGAGCAGGATTGAAGTGAGGGAGGGCTGGGCAAAGTCACCTGCCTCATCTTCCCCTCCACAGTCATCTAATTCCTGCCCTCAGAAGGTGGGAGTCCTTGTTTAAGAAGACAAAACACACAAAACAACTGGAGAATACTTTCAAACATAGGGCTAAAGACAAAAAAAAAAAAAAAGTGAGGTAGCACGGAATCAGGAAACCAGGTTTTTCAAGCATGTGTCACTGACAGGTTGCATGACTTTTGGTAAATCATTTCATTTCTCACTTCCGTATAACATTAACTGAAAGCAGGGACAGCTTCAAACTCTGATATTCCAGTGATTCGGGGTATTTAGATTCCTGTTAACTTCTAAAGTCAGCAGAAAATGAACAAATTTCCCAACTTTCAAAAGGAATGGTCTTAAAAAAAAAAAAAAAAGCTAGCAGTTATGTAAGGAGAGTTCAAGATTTGCAAAGAAATTTGCATGATATTTCATTTGACAGACTTTTTCTCCCAACTAGGGGCCCCCTGCAGACGCTCTAAATCCCAGAGCCGCCTCTGGGGTGAGTGCAGCTCTCTTGCACCTAGAGCGCTTAACATACGTGGTTCAGCCGCGTCCTATTACGTGATCCCAAGGACTCCAAAGGAGTTTCTTGGCAGATAATGGAACGTTCTGACATTTTCTTATTCAGTATGTTCGCATTTTTACACGAAAAGCAATAGAAGCAAATAGGGTGGCACACTGCACCATCTCGTGACTCCATTAACAAGCAGTAGGTGTTTAACAACAGCTATGAGAGCTAAATGCGGACGTGACAGGCCGGGCCACAGCTGCACGACCTTGGGCGAGTCATCCCCCTCATGGGGCCTACATTTCCGCACCTATAAAGGAATGGGGAAGGATTCCACCATTCCCCACTCCCGCCCCGGGACCGCCCGGAAGGTGATGGCTGCGGCCGCTGACTGGGTAACCAAGCCTTCCACGTCCACAACAGGGATCAGAGCGGGTCAGGCCCACAGCAGCTCTGCCGGTGTGCACGTCTCCCTCACGCCCGCCCACCACTAGCGGGCCACTTTCTCATCCCATAGTCTGCCCAGTCACAAGAACCCCGACCGAGCCAACCCCGTGAGCCCCGCCAGCGCCACCTCCGCGGAGACCGGAAGTTGCAGTGCCAGGACTCAAAAGCCTCCAGCTCTGAAGTCAGAACGCGCGCCTGCCGGAAGCCGCCTTTCCCGAAGCTTGTGCGGCTGCGCAGGCGTACGAGAGAGAAAAGGGGGAGGAGTTCAGGGGAACCCGGAGGGGGGGGGGAGTGTCGGCTGGTGGTGGTGATGGTTGTGGGGGGCCCGGCCGGGGAAGATGGCGGAAGCTGGGGTGAGTTATTGGGGGCGGGGAGAGGCGGGGGGAGGCTTCGGCAGCAGCACGGGGCACTGGAGGGAATGGCCTGAGGGAGAGAGGCGGCCCTGGCCACGGGACCCCCCTGGCGATGTGTCGGCTCGTGGGAGGCCCGGGGGATTCCAGGGGCTTGACTTTGGCGGGGAGCACCGCGCCGTGGTGCCTGGGGATGAGGCCGGGTCTCAGGGGCCTGGAGAAGAGGGGGCGAGACGGTGCTGGGCCCGGGGTCCTGCCCGGAAGGAGAAAGGTGGGGGCTTGCATCTGTTAGGTGGCAAGTGACCGGGCGGAGATGAGGGGGGCGGGGTGGGATCTGGGAGGCTGCGAGCCCAGGATGCTGGCTCAGGTCTGTGTGCACTGGGTGTCAGGCTGCGGAGATGGATGCGCACAGGTAGCCTCTGTCCTGGCATGGGCTTGGGATACTGCGGACTCCGTAGATAGATGGGGAAGGGGGGGGGGGGGCGTAAAACCAGAATACGATGGGATGTGGGTGAGTAACTTGGGATGCACTTGTGGTTAACTCTGAGGTAACTCTCGCTTGGATCCTTTAAGTTGAATGTTGATAACTGAGAGGAAGGGGGTTTATGAGCCATGGGAATTGACATGCTTTGGTAGATACTATATTGGTGTAACTGTCCAGGAAGTGTTGAATCTTAGTCCCACGAAACAGTACTTTTTCCAAAGAAGCTTTAGAAGCCCTAAAACGGTCAAGGTAGTTACTTTTTTTTTTTTTTTAATTGTTTCTAAGGTGTTTTTCTTCTACTTTGCTGAAAAGGGGAGGGGTGGAATAGGGATTCCTGTAGCTTCCTGAAGTACTAAGATTGGTTTAGGAAAAAGATGAATTCAGAATTGCAAAGGACAATGTACTTTTTTTTTTTTTTTTTTTTTTTTTTTTTTGAAAAAGAGAAAGAGGTCAGGGAGTATTAGATTATTATTTTAGGCCTTTCAGTTTGGCTAATAAACCACTGGGCAAAAAAGAGTGGAGAAGAAGAGACTGGTAAGGATCAGAGGAGAAAATCTGGTATTAACTCATTTCCTCCTTTTTTTTGCTTGGACATTTTTTTTCAGTAGCATTTGCTGTCAAAGTTGTTTATAGAGTACTTCTGGAGTAAAGTGTCTGGATCATGACTCATGTCTATTTGGAAGGAGGAAGATTTCCAAAATATGATAGCTGTAGTTTTTATAGATGTCTTCATTGAACATAAAAGGGTAAAATGTTTTCATTTGAAAAGCTGAAAACAAATTTCAAATGTTAATGGCATTTGGCATTGAAAAAGTCTTTTAGTTACTAGTATTTTAATAGTATCCTAATATGTACTTTTGCACCTGAGAGCCTGTTAAAAGGTTTTAATGTGAAGTGGACAACAGTAAGTTATTTTTCTAGTTTTATGGTGCATATCTTTTTCCTTGGTGTGTTTAGGTTAAAATATTTAACCCTGTTTAGCTACCTTCTGAATTGAATTTGTTTTAATTTAGGAAGAGTTAACCAGCTTGGTTTACTAGACTTGCTGAATTAGTCTATTTTAGGAATACAGTCCTAATTAAAAAAGCATGGCAGTGATTAACCATTATGAAAGAGGAGTGAGGTAGTAATTTGACTTCATTATTACTATATCGAAATGTATCAGAACATCTTGAATACAGGCTATTCTAGGAAATAACACATTTTATTGGTTCTTCAGTAATGGTTTGGAAATGAGAGTACTGTGGTTTGAATTTATATTTCAACCTTGAATTGAATTTGTATTAACTGTATTACAGTTGTTAAGGTGAATCTGATTTAAAAAATATATATATCTTAAAAGTTGCCTATTGGCAGTACCCATTTTTTCTGAAGACTTAAGAGCCTTCCTATTCATATGATGTAGATTACATCTTACATTATAATAGTTGATTACTTGAAGTTCTTGCAATAATAATACAAGTGTTCTATTCTTTAAATAGTTGTCAGTTACTACAAAACAATCATTACTGGAAAAAACAAACAAACAAAACAAAACTTTAGTTATCATCTAGACTCCTCATTTTTACAATTCAAGAATTTTAGGCCTTGTAAGTTGTTCTAGCTAATGTAGTTAAGATAATGATAGAATCCTACATCTCCTGGATTCTAGTTCAGTTTTGTTCCTCCCCACCCCCACCCCTACCCCACCTTGGTGAACTATATAAGAAAAGTTATTCTGAAAGGAAAGGTGGTTCATAGCAAAGCTAAACCTTGAAGTTATCTAATTATCAAATAATCTATTCTATCCTATATCTATTTTTTTTTTTTTTGTGCCCTGAAAAACCTTATCTCCTTGTTGTAAAGTGAAAAAGACTACTTTTCATCTTATTTAAGTGATTTGATAATGACCTGTGGGAAGCAGCCTGGCACCTTGGGAAGAATACTGAATTGGGAGCTAGAGATTCTGGATTCAAATTCTGCCTGTGATTCTTATGTTTTAAAATTTTGGGGATGTTATTTCGTTTTCTTGGTCCTCAGTTTTCTCACTTATGGGAAGAAAATTCTAAATGTACAGTCCAATAGATTCCTAAATTAATTAAAATTTATGTGGCTGCTTTGAAAATAGCTACCCGTGTGACATTTGGCAGGTTGCTTGACCTCCAAACCTTAGTTTTCTCATATATAAAATCAGGGGGTAAGACTAATTGGTCACTGAAGGCCCTCCAAAATCGATTTCTGTGATTCTATGAGCCATATTTTATTATTCAGTGTATTGTATATTTACATGTGAAATCACGTACACATATACTTTGAATTCTTTGTTGTTGTAGTAGTAAAAATACTGTTTGTGGATTAGCATTTGATCCACCTAAACTCTTTTATTCAAGTGACCCACATAGTTTGTTTTTGACACTCCTGGTGGGACTTTATGGTACAATTCTTTGGCGATCTAGTAGATTTCTTCTGTTTTCTCTTTACAAACTGGTCTGTGGGCTTCAGTTTCCTTATATCTAAAATGAGAAGGTTGGGATTAAGTCCCTAAATTTTCCCTTACGTTTTAAAAATTATTTTGACCTTCTAATTATTTTTTCGAACTTTTATTTTGCTACTCAGAGAGGTGGCCCTCTATTGTTTCTCTGACCTTTTTTTTCAAACTATTATATGAAACAAATTGATTCTGCCACTTATAAAGATTATATAGGAAAAAGTAGAATTATATCAATGCAGCAGGTAAGGCTTATGTAAAATAATATAAGTAAACAATTTAGGAAGTTGCTAAAAGATGAAATACTCTAAAAGTTCTTAATGTGTGTGGGATTCTTGAACTTGTGATAACTACATTTCAATATATTGGGTTTACTTTATGCATTTAAATACAATAGTCTGAGAAGGACTACATAGTTTTCATCATTCTGCCAAAGGGCTTCCATGATACAAAAAAAAAAAAGTTAACACCTAACTGGTCACTACAGGATGATAGATTTGAAGCTGAACTGAACCTTGTGTAGGCCAATTCCATTGTTTAACAGAGGAGGAATTTGAGGTTTGGGTAGGCTAAGTAGTTGCCCAAGGTCACAGTAATGAAGCTTGGAATTTAGACCCTTGCCCTCTGACTAGCAATCTTTTTACAGTATTCTGTTCCTATCATGCTTGAAATTACCTTAAAAGTTTGGTATTTATACTGTTTTCTTAAGAACTGCTTAACTTAAAACATTTGTTTTCGTTTTTTAGAAATCTAGATACAGAAAATCAATAAGATATTAGATCACTTTGTTTTTCAGTTCTCTTTAGCCCCTTAGATCAGAGAACAAAATATTTTGTTAGCCACAGAAAGCTAGAGGGTACCAACCAAAGTCCAAATATAAGGTATTTCCTCAGTTTTTTTTTCAAGCTTTATTTAGAATGTCACTTTAAATGGTAGAACACATATACATATGTAGAAATACATACATACATACATATATATATATATATATATATATATATATATATATATATATATATATATATCCATCAACTATATTAGTTTGAACATAGGTTGTATTTTAACTCCTTAAATCTGGAGAATATAAAACTTGAATGTAGTGTATAGTTAATGTTGTTTTCAGTGTCCTTTTTCCTTTTCAAAAGATTTCTTTTTAGGAGCATAGTATTTATTCAGTACAATTATTTTTACATTAATACATCATATTGGGATCCATGCAGTGGCAATGTATTGCTAAAATTGTTATATTCTGGGGCTTTTGGTAATTAATTCATTTGGAGCAAGACAAAATTGTTAAATTCTGCTCTATAGAGACCATTGTATCTTAATGCATATTTTACATGTCATAAACACATATTTTAGCACTTGTTCAGTCAGTCCTGGAGCTCCATCTTTGGATCTTCTTCTAGAGAGTGGCTCTGCTTCTGTCCCATTTCAATGCTGGGGCAGCTAAGGATTCATTCCTGACATCCCAGTTAGAAGGAAGCACATTTCCCCATGAAATCAGTCTTCTAAATTATGATCATAACATTTATTTAGTGCTTTAAAGTTCATTAATTTTTTTTTATGCCACATTCATTTCCTACTTTATGAAGGAGAGAGACCAAAAGTTGAAGTGATTTGCTCTGGTCACTTTGTTTGCTTAGAGCAGGATTGGAATCTAGTTCTCCTGCCTCTAAATCCATCATTCTTTACCCTCTAACAATCCACTTGTTAGGATCTAATTTGTATCTGCTTTGAGCTGTAGAACAATATGGATTAACTATATGGTATAAACATATATGTTTGTATTTGTTTATTTGTAATCATGATATTATGATATGTATATATATATATATATATTTGTGATATATAAAATATATTTCTATAGGGAAATGCAATTAGACTTCCAAACTGCTAATTTAAAAATAAATTTTTAGAATATTCCTGTTCAGAACTTGGGACTGGATATTATCTTGCAATGCATGTCTAATAAAGTCTTTAAAATCTCATGCAGTGTATTTTTCTCTAAAAGCAAGAAAGTCAATATTATAACTTGAAAATGCTGCAAGTAGCTATGTTGATATTGGTCTTTAAAAGTTAATTACATTGTTTTCTTCTAGGAAGAAGCCATGTGAGTTCTACAGAAGCTTCTCAAACAGTTTTTTGGATTGCATTTGAAAGTTAGTTCATTAGGTTCCCCTGGTGGGGGAAAAAAAATTGGTGTCACCTAATACTGTTGAAAAGGCCTTTAATATAGCTTAATATATAATGTGCTGATTTTGTTTTATTGAGACAGCTCTAAAATGTGTTACACATACTTCAACTGCCCCACAAAATCACCTCTAGTGGTTGATAATGCTTCAACAAAAATTAGGGAAAACACTGTATTTGATTTAAACATCCTTGTTTAGGTATTTAGACATATGCTTTTGTTTTCATTTGAATTTATATTTTGAAAAAGGAATTGAAATCAGAACAATCTGAGGATTTTTTGAGTTAGGATTTAAAAAGGATAAAATTAAGCTTTACTATTTTGCCAAAAATCCAGGTGTTATTTGCTTATATAGCTTAGTTATTTAAATATTAATTCATGCAAAAGAAGATAATCGAATGAAAAGAGTTTATTCTTTTATAAATAGAAAAACTAATATCTGAGAACCTTATTCATTTGTAAGAGTCCATGCTCATGAAGTCCTGTATATATCAGTAACTAAAGTCAAGCCTGCACTTTGTAAAATTCATGTTCAAATCACATTTGCTACTAAAGAAAATCAAATTTGAAGCTAGACTTTTTCTTTTTGATAGAAAAATTTTTAATACCTTAACAGGTTATTATATCTGAGCAGATCAGTTTGTATTATTAAAAAAGAACTAAATGTCAGTATCATTCTTATGTGCTAATGTCTAATAACCAGGTATTTGTATAACTAAAGAGAAATAAAAGAATTAGAAATGGTAGACTCTGGACCATAGTATCTCTGTCAAGAAAATCCCAAATGGCATTATGAAGTATCAGAATCCCCTCAAACAACTGAAAAATTATCATTACATTGCATCTTTTAAAATTAATTTTGTTCAGTAAATAATTACAATTTGTGAGTTGGGATCCAGTTATTTGTAACTTAATCTCTTTAATAAATAATTTTGAATAAAGTAAAAGTTGAACATTAATCCATGCTAATTTTTCATCTTTATCTTTTTTTTTTTTTTGGCAGGATTTTTGGTAGATTCTAATTTAGGACAAGATGAAATTCTTCTGAAAAGTCTGTTATCTACTGTAATTGTTAGAAGTTATTGAACTTATGAAACTATGGCAGAGAAAGAGACTGTATCATCTGTGCCCCCAAAGTGTGGGCCGTATATTTCTTCTGTCACTAGTCGGAGTATGAACTTGATGATTCGTGGAGTAGTTCTGTTTTTGATTGGAGTGTTTCTTGCATTAGTATTAAATCTGCTTCAGATTCAGAGAAATGTCACACTTTTTCCACCTGATGTGATTGCAAGCATCTTTTCTTCAGCATGGTGGGTACCACCATGCTGTGGCACAGCTTCAGGTAGGTTATAGGAGTTATCTGTAATTGTTATCATGGAATTAAATGAAAATTAATGTGCATTGAACAAATAATTTCCCTTTCAATCTGAATTTGCTTTCAATTCTTGTGTCCTGAGTAATTTCAGTTTCACTTTTCCTTTAAAATGGATGTTGTGACATCCAGTTCATGAGTGTTAAGTTTATTTTGAAGATGTATGTTGGGTAATTTTTTGATTGGCTCTGTATATATGCTTATCTGGTCTTGCTATTGCTTTTGAAGGAAAGCAAATAATTGAGATTTTAAAAATAAATTGAAAAGTTTTATTCAATTTTGAAACATAATTATATTTGAAATTTGTGTGCAAGTTGTTTTTTTTTTCTTTTTTTTTTTTCCTCAGGCCTATCAGGCATAATGTTTCTAATGTTCAAATTAGTGTAGCTTAAAAATAAAAAATAAGTGAATAACTAAGGAAAGTAAATTCTTTCTTTTTTAAAAAAATTAAATGACTATCTTTACTAATTGGCTTCTTTAACATCATATTATTTGTTGTTGAGTTTTTATGAAGAATAGGTTTTAGGTTTTTAATTTAATCTTTTTGAATTATTGAATATTCTCACTGAATCATACCTTCTGTAAATGTAGTAAAAGATTGTAAAGACTATTTAAATGTATTTTTAAGTTCTCCTAAAATTATATCTTCCAGTACAGTATGGAAGTTTCTGTTTCATTCAAGGGAACCCAGTTATTAAAAGTACCAGAAATATCTCCTTATTAAATGGGATCAATTGTGTCACAGACTTGTTGCATAGATTCCAGAAACAATGTTCTGGCAAGATTCTGATATGTTACAAAATTTATTCTAAACTGAAGTTCTCTTGAATGCTGTTCCAAAGTATATACTTGCAATGTTAAGAGTAAGTCTCTTGTATTTACAAGCCTACATTCTCTCTCAGTTGCCTAATCTTACCCCCACCACCTTTTAGGCTCAGTAGCTAATAAACAAATGTACTGTGGTGCTGTCTTTGTAGCGCCTGCTTATATCTCCATGTGTTTGATTCATATTTAGGTGTTTCTTCAATGTAGAGTTTAAAATTTTTGACCCTAATTCACCAAGGGAGTTAGATTGAATTCTAACCTACTTTCTAGTCAGAACTAGAAAGAACAAAGGCCCAGAGAAGCATTTGCTGGCAGCCATGGCTGTTTGGTTCTTTACAGGATAGATCAAGGTTTAAATTAAAGGAGTAGCCAGTTGCTTGCTTCTGCCTGTGATTTGGAAGGGGAACAGTGAATAAATAAATATTCACTGCTGTTCTGTACAGATCTGGGACCTAGCTTGACCAGTGTAGTCAATGCCTCTAAGCTAGGCAGAGAAACATTTGTCCAGTGTAACTTTTTTTTTTAATTATTGATGCTAAGTTTTTTTCTTATTTACATCTGTCATTTCTTAATACCACCTCCCATCTCTGAATGTAACCTGTCCTTCTTACAAAGATAAACAGCTAAGCCAAAGAAACTGACTTATCAATCGTGTCTGATAAGGTATGCAACATTCAGTTTCCACTGTACTCTAAGAAGAAATGTTGGAGTGACCTGAGGTAGCATTGATTCTTTGGTCCTTTTCCCCCTGTCTTTAACCTGAAAATATTTAAAAATTTATCTTTTTTTTGTAATCACTTTTATTTCCAAATCTGACTTTCTTCTCTCTCCTTATATAAGAGACATATCTAATTCCTTGTCATAGATAGTTTAAAAAAAAGAAAAAAAAAAAAAAAAGGAAAACATAGTATTTTTTTCAAGTCTTCTCTGGAGCTAAATTTGATCATTTTAATTACACAGCATTCAGCAATTTTTAAAGTTCCTTCAATTTATATTATTATTATTATATACAATTTTTCCTAGGTTCTGCTTATTAAAGTAGTATTGTGGCATAGTAGCAAGAGTACTAGATTCAAAGTTAGGAAACACTGTTTATGACACAAGCTGGGTGACCTTTAGCAGGTCTCTTAAACTTTCTAAGCTTCAGTTATCCAGTGTATAAAATTAAAAATGTAAAAGCATCTCCATCACAGGGTTGTTGTGATAGTCAAATGAGATAATATATGTAAAGAACTTTGTAACCTTAAAATGCTATATAAATGTTAGCTGGTATCAGTATTAGCTATTACTTCATTCTATATCCATTCATATACATTCTGAAAATAAAATCTAAAGTGTGAACATTGCCCTTAATTATTTTCCAATCCTCCTTTCTCCCCTCTCTCTCCCCTCTCCCCCATCCGTCTCCCTTTTTACAAACCACTTGATAGTTGTCCTGTGACAACTTCACACTAGGGAAAGTACAACAATTCTAGGAAGCATCTGGAACAAAGAGGGAGTAGAGTTAGAAAATGTACATTCTAATTAACTTCTTTAAAAAAAATATGTGTACACATGCGCACACACACACACACACACACACACACACACACATATCTATATTTTTTTCTAATCACTTATTGTCTACCTTCTCTCCTGCCTTCCCCACTCCATTGAGAACAAAAGAAAAACAACTATTGTAAACACATATAGTTAAGCAGAACAAATTTTTGTATTGGCAGTGTCCAAAAAAGGTCTCATTCTGCATTTCAAGCTCTTTACCACTCTGAGGAGACGGAATAGAATTGCATATATTTAGTCCTTTGGATTCCTAGTATATCATAACACTGATCAGAAATCCTAAAGTCTTTAAGAATTGATCATCTTTACCACGGTGTTGTCATTGAACTAGTTCTTCTAGTTCTGTTTACTCTGCAACAATTTATACAAGACTTTCTGAATTTCTCTGAGACCTTCATAATTTCTAACAATACATTTATTTACCATAACTTTTCCCTTCCCTTCTCCTTTTTTTCTGCTTTTTTAATGTCAGTCATTCCAAATTGGTAAGTTTTTGTGGCCAAAGGTTTCAGGAAGAAAGGCATAGATCTGGCGAGTCTTTATTTCTGGCTGATCTGACCATGAACTGTGTTTAAAAACCTTATGGACTCCCCATTGTCCTGAATAGGGATTTCTAAATATCTTTGATTATACACTCTTAGCAGTAAAATATTGGAGCACCCCTCTCATGAATAACTTTTTACTTATAAGTTATATGAATTTACTACTCTACTTATTACATAAAAACTGGAAATTAAAGAAGAAATAAGATGTAGACTTAGAATTGTCAGTAGGGGGTTCCTGGAAGCTTTTGAGTAGAATAGGGGCATAGTTGGACTAGTATTTCTTTATTGACAGTACATTCTAGTCAGACTGGCTATGGATAGTTTCCCTTTTTTTTTTAAATTTTATAATTATAAATTTTTTGACATATTATATGCATGAGTAATTTTTTTTATAACATTATCCCTTGTATTCATTTTTCCAGATTTTCCCCTCCCTCCCTCTACTCTCTCCCCTAGAAGACAGGCAATCCCATACATTTTACATGTGTTGCAGTATAACCTAGATACAATATATCTGTGTAAATCCAATTTTCTTGTTGCACATTAGATTCCGAAGGTATAAGTAACCTGGGTAGATAGAGAGTAGTGATAACAATTTACATTCACTTCCCAGTGTTCCTTCTCTGGGTGTAGTTGTTTCTGTCCATCATTGATCAACTGGAAGTGAGTTGGATCTTATTTATGTTGAAGATATCCACTTCCATCAGAATATATCTTCATACAGTATTGTTGTTGAAGTGTATAGTGATCTTCTGGTTCTGGTCATTTCTTATAGAGCAATAATATTCCATAACCTTCATATACCATAATTTACCCAACCATTCTCCAATTGATGAACATCCAATCATCTTCCAGTTTCTAGCCACTATGGAAAGAGCTGCCACAAACCTTTTGGCACATACAGGTCCCTTTCTCCTCTTTAGTATTTCTTTGGGATATAAGCCTAATAGCAGCACTGCTGGATCAAAGGGTATGCACAGTTTGATAACTTTTTGGGCATAGTTATGGATAGTTTCCTAAACTTGATGTGAAATCACCAACATTTGCAAAAGTTACATACCCAGAATCTGTTCCTTATTTTTGTCTCATAAAGGCTTAATCTGGTGCCATATTCTTTATAATACCTGCCCTCTTTTCTCAAGTTCTTGACATTTTCTTCCTCTATATGTGTATGATATCTTTCAATATAACATAATCTACTTGAGTATAAACTATTTCCTATGGGTCTTTGAACCCTAAGTTCTAGTATAATATGCACATGGTAAGTGTTTAATAAAGTTTTGTTGAATTAAATTGACTCATTTGCTGAAAATCATTACTGAAGATAGTGGAAGAAAAGATATGGAAAACAGAATGATGAGGAAAATCTTTTTAAAAATAAATTTTTATTGACATCATTGATTTTTAAAAGTGGGAAAAAACAAAGAAAAAAGAGGGGAAAAATCAGCACATTGGATCAACACATTCAAAAAGTCTGAAATCTATGTGGAGTTCCATATCCATGGAACTTCTGTCTCTTTAAAGGAATGGAGGGAGATGTCTTTTCACATCTCTTCTTTAAAGTCATATTTATTCTCTGTAATTTTGTTACTACAAAATTCACAGGGTTATTTTAATTCACTTGATTACTTGGTGATGATTTTTTCCATTAATATTTTTCTTGGCTCTGCTTACTTTATTTTGTATCTCTTCAAGTGATTCTTTCCTTGCTTTTCTTTATTCATCATATTGCATGTTTCTTACAGTACATATTGCATTACATTAATATATCACAATTAACTTAGTCATTCGTTAATCAGTGAACTTCTACTTTATTTGTACATCTTTGGGAAAAAAAGGAAAAAATGAAGGAACATAAAGAAGAAAGGAAAAAGAAGAAAACAAACATTTATTAAGCATCTTCAGTTTACCTGGCACAGTACTTGGCCTTTTATAGATATCTTATTTAACCCTCCCAACAACCCTGAGAGATAGGTTCTGTTAAGGAGATTCTGACTGGCCAGAGGTTAAGTGGTTTGCCCAAGATAACATAGCTAAGAAGTGTCAGGTTGGATTTGAACTTGGGTCTCTGGATTTCAGGCCCATTGTTTTATCCACTGTGTTGTGTTGCTAGAAATATTTGGTGTACATATGGGCTTTCTCCTTATCAATGAATGACTTTGGTGATATATGCCTAGTAGTAAAACTTATGAATCAAAGGGTATGAATTAGTCACTTTTTTTTTTTTTTTTTTTTGCCTAATTTTAAATTGCTTTCCAAAATGATTGTACTGATTCACAGCTCTACCAACAATGCACTAGTATGGTCTTCTTCCCTTTCAACAATGATTATTTCTATCCTTTATCATTTTTGCTGGTCTTCTGGGTGTTCTTCTGGGTTCATCACAATGAAGCCTCTTAAGCTTAGTTTGATTGGCGTTTCTTAGTTTTAGTGATATAAAGTGTTCTTATGATTATCTCTTTTTTTTTTTTTTTTTTTTTTTTTTTTGATCACTCTGTTCGTATTCTTTGACTTCTTTGTTAGGCAATAGTGAGGAAAGTCTTCAGAGGGTGATATAGCTATAAGAGAAACAGCCACAGGTGCTGCAATTTTTTAAGTTTCCTACCCCACTGAAAGGGAAATCACTCGCAGCTGTTTTTCTGTTCCCTACTAGGTTGAATTTCCTGTCATATTTACTTATCACTTTCAGGTTTACTAAGTTCTTAAGAGAATCTTGAGAGGTAAATAATAGAAAAACTATGCCTATTCTACAGTTGAGAAAACTGAGGTTTAAATTGGCTAAATGATTTGTCCTTGGCAGTATAATCAGTCGTACTTTGAAGTCAGGTTTCCTAACATTTTAGTCCTAAGCCTTTTCAATGAGGCCCTTTTTCCTACGACTTGCTTTGGCTTTTCAATCTTGATTTTGAACACATTAATGTACTTGAATTAGCGATTTTCTCTCATTAAAGAACTGTAGCCTCTCATGTTTCAGTTACATGGTTATGAAGAAATGAAGGCTTAATAATGTTAAAACTTTAGTTTTAATAAATTGGCAGAATATGAAGACAACTGGCAAATCCCATACAGATGGAGTGAGAATATTTTCCAAATAGGAGAAATATCTACTAGAACAACAACTAGTCTGACTTTATTTTTATATAGTGATGAACAAAATATAACTTCTGTAGTTCTTATTAAGATAGGAATTAAAGTGGCATGGGAGCAAGAGAAGTACATTCTTACTGAGTTCTCAAACTGTTTAATAGTGGCAGCTCACAGTTTTGTAAATATCTGGTATCCAACTTTGCCATACCTTTATTTAAAAGAAAGAAGACATGTAATGAGAAGTGACAAGTTTCCTAGAATTCTTCTTCTCTCAGTGAACAACTGAGAGTCTTGCATACTCAATAGATTTGATTTTTATTGGCAAATCCCAAGGTTGGCAGAGTGGCGGTGTAAATTCCTTTTTTTTTGTGTTTTTCTTCTCTCTCAGGTTGTCTCTCACTTGGGAGTCTTATACCACGTGCATAAAAATATAGTCATTTTTACTTATTTGTACCTTTGCAACAGACATGTCAGATCTCTCCATGCAGTAATTCTTTACCTATGACATCAGCTGCTGAGGAAAATTGACTTGGAATGCCTGATCTTAGTCAGTTTCACTCAGGAACAAGAAGAAACCAAAAAGAAGACAGACAAAATAGTTTATTTCATAAATTCCTGAGAGAAGAATAGTCAATGTCCTATCAGTTGCAGATGAATTACTAAGGATGGATCAATCCATGTTTTTTTGTCAAATTTATTAAATAGGATTTCTGAAATATTCAGTCTCTAAGGATTTTTAATTTACTTTTAATAACATAATCTTTAACTTTAAAATTTACTATTAGGTGCTGAAATGCTCCCACTGCTATGAAGCTTAGATGTATATCTTCTATGTTCTCAGTAGATACCAAGGTCAGGTCATAGCTATTGCTTTTTTGTGTTTAAAAAAACCAACTCCCAAACCTTACATTGCTGCAACATCTTATCTCCAGATGGGAGGGTGGTCACACCATCTTGTTTCTAAATGCTGCTTCACTGGTCAGCTAGCAGGTGATTTTAGTTATTAATGGATCCATTTTTCCCCCTTTAAGATCTGATGCATTACTTGTGAAACATCTAACTAGGCAAGGCAGGAGCCTCTGACTTTTAGACTTTGGTGCAGTGTTTTAATGACAAACCATGGGTTATATTAAAATTGTAACCATGTTTCTTTACCGACAGTTGTATCTTTATTACTAGAAAGGAGATATATAATAATGATCTTTTTTGGGAAGATCAATAAATTGAAATTACATTTGAATTTGGTACATGGAAATATATGTAGTTCTAAGAACTTGATGAAAAATTTAAATATATTAGGGTTTTTTCCTTCAGAGATGTGATAAATTCGCTACCATTTGATACATGCTATTGATGTTTGACAAATGTTTTGTATTGGATTAGGGCAAGTAAGTTCCAAGTCTCAAGTGATATTTTCCATTTTTAAGTGTAATGGCACTTAAAGCTTAAAAAGACTTTTTCACAATGGTCTTCTGAGGAGGAGAATTTTATCATTTATGTCAACTTTATAGCTAAGGAAGCTAACACAGAGAGGGACTTAACTTAAAAGATTACTGGACTAGGCAGCATCACAGCCAGGTTTCTCATTCCAGATTTAGTGCTCTTTTCTCTGCATCAAAGTGCTTTGTGTTTGGTTTATCTGTTCATTCGTAATGTTTTCTGTGTCATTGTCTACTTAGCATTGCAGATTGTCTTTTCCAGACCAAGAAATGTTGTTATGATTATGTTTTTTGTCTTTTTATAGTCACTTTAATCAATCAGTAAATATTTGTTAATGGCATCTAAAAAAAAAAAAAAAGCTTTAAAATTTGAGCCAGATTTAGTTCGTAAGCCAAGTATTTTTTTTTTTAGATTTCTATGTATAATGAATTTTATATTTTTGTCACCTTATTGATGAAATGGAACAAGTACTGTCAGAACAGATTGGGTGGGATGGTCCTTTAAAATCAGAATATAGTGATTAGAAACAGGAAATATCAGCACATCATGTTAATATAATGTATACCACTCTGCTTTATTTCAAATATGTAGTGTTTGATGCTGCAGATTCATTGCTCAGAGGGATCATTGTACATTGTACAATTTTAAAGCTATTTGGTATCATAATATTTATTAATAGAAAACTCAAATGAGTCTAGTCCACTTGGCTAAACTGTAAAGCAGTTTGAAAATTATTAATGTTTTGTTAATTTAATGATCTATAGTAGTTAATAATGTTCCCTTCAGTGGCATTATCCCTATTTTTATTTAACTCTTATAGTCAAATTTAAAATTTTAGTGTTTGATATTAATTTAATGAAAAGCTTCTGAAAATGTTGATTATAATAACTCTTTTAGCTTAGGTATCTCCCAGTGCTACATTGAAGATGGCTTAATTTTCTCTTTCCTTTTTCCACAGCTGTGATTGGGTTATTATACCCCTGCATTGACAGGCATCTGGGAGAGCCACATAAATTTAAAAGAGAGTGGTCCAGTGTAATGCGATGTGTAGCAGTCTTTGTTGGTATAAATCATGCCAGTGCTGTATCCTTTTCACTATAATGAAATGCAAAGTAACAAAGCAACTTCCTATGAACCAAAGGTTAAACAGCCCCTTTCAATGTAACTGTTGTCAAAATTTGATATTCTCACTTACTCATAAAAAGAATTTGAAATGTATTGTTAAAATCTCATAGAGGAATAGTTATATAGTTATGTAGGTTAAAGTATTACCTTAAAATATGTATTTTTCAGATGCATCTTTTAAAACTGTTCACAGTTTTTTTAGTATTTAGGTTTTGGATTAAATTTATTACATCTAGTTTGTTAACTTCAGTAGTGAAACCATGTTCTCAACAATTTCTTTTCTTTTTAGAATAATGTTTCTTTTATATTTTATCTTGAAATGCATAGAATTTGGATATTTACCTTTTACATTCTGTCTTTTCCTGCCTTATCAAAATTTTAAGAAGCTATAATATTTTTTGAAAGGTAGACTGTTACTTGTTTGTCTTAATAAATAACAACTAATCACCAAAAAATTAATTTATCCTCCCTCCCCCCAAACAAGAATAAGTTGAAACAGCAAAGCTAGGAATTGGTAGGTAAAATCCTTAAATATACATGTCATCTTAGCTCTTTGAGATCAGTACTTTAGTAATTTTCACTAATTTTGGGTGTCATCTCAATACAAAATCACTAATATAAATAGAAATTTAGAGTTTTAAAATGTTTTTAGTCACAATTTTTGGTTTTACCCTTTTTTCTGGTGAGTGGAAATTAAAGAGAGAAGTATGGGGATAATGCCTTTTTCCTTTTCCTATTAACTACTAATAGGTTATGTCAGGCCTGTCACTCATACTTTGAGTTACAAGTTGACTTCCATCCCAGTACTGGAAGCAGAATATTTTCATTAATTATTGTAATGTAGAAGGGGGTAATACTGAGCTAGCTAGTCCCCTCATGAGCCATTTTTCATTTTCTTTATTTTTATTATTATTATTTATATTGATAATATTATTATTTTTTTTCCCTTATGTATTCTCCCCATTCCTCACCTCCACCCCAGTTTTATCATGTGACTCATCTTCCTTATCTGAGCTCTTGTTGGCCTTTAGAACCTACTTGGAGTTTCAGAGTTATAGGAATCATTTTGGCCTGGATTTGAACTTACTGGACCTGAGTTCAAATACTTCCTCTATAACTTAATTACCTGGGTGACTTGTACAAGTCAAAAGTTAGGCCTCTTTAGTTTTTCTTTTCATTAAAATGACAGGGTTGGAAAAGACAGCCTGTGGGATTCCTTCCAGCTGTAATTCTGTGAGCCAGTGTTTTCCTGGTTCTCTCTTTCCTATCCCAAAGACCAACAAACTACACAGCCTCTTAAATACTTTTTCCTTCTCCTAAGATTCTACCTCAATGTGTTGTTCTTGATTCCATCCTAGTAGAGGTATTTTAAAAAATGCCTTTTATCTACTTAGATTTCAAACATTGTAAGTTGTAGTGCTTGAGCATAGCAATCACAAGAACATTGGTCCGGGAATACTGAGAAAAATGTTTTGTATTGTGATTTTTTTACAATTTATATAAGAGGTCAGCTATGAAAGTGTAACTAGAGGGAAGGTAGAAATATGAGAATTTTTTTTTTTTGTTAAGAAGAAATGTTATTTTGGGTCTAATAAATATCATGGCTATGCAAATATATCCTTGGACATAGAAACATATGAATGATTGGAAATCTTTGAGAGAACATTGTGGACCATTATTCTGATTTCTACATTGATAATTCTTTCTATTTTGAAGATTTAATTAATAGTAATATTAATTTTATTAAAACCTTTGAATTTTGTGGTCATGTAGAAAATAAATCATATAGGCTTAGGAGGGACTTAGAAAATAGGGTTTTAGAGCTCTAAAACTTCATTGTTGTTGTTCAGTCATTTCAGTTGTGTCCAACTTTCCATGACCCCTTGTGGGATTTTCTTGGCAAAGATACTGGAGTGATTTGTCATTTCCTTCTCCCGTTTATTTTTACAGATGAGGAAACTGAGGCACACAGGGTCAAGTGACTTGCCAAGAGTCACACAGCTAGTAAGTTCTTGAGATAATATTTTAACTGAGACCTTCCTAATACTAGAGCCAGTATTCTATCCATTGTGCTTCCTTGCTACCCTGAAGAGACCTTAGAGTTAGCAATTTAGTACTGTGTGCAAAGCACTCTACTAGTGATATAAAGACAAAAAGGGAAATAATCTCAGGCTTAAAGAAGCCTATGTTCCACTGATATCATTTAGGTCCAATCTCCTCATTTTTAGTGATGAAAAAAAGGCCTCTTTTGAATCTTAATAATCCCACTTTATTTTAAACTAATTTTTCACTTCCCTTTTTTAGTGAGAAAATTATCAGAGGCTCCCTTCTTTCTAATACTTTTCCTTTTATTTTTAAATTTCTTTCCTTTTTTTCCTTATTACCTTTATCCTAAAGTCTACTGCCATTGTTTATGATGAGAGAATGTGGTATCGAATCACTTGGAGTTTCTAAAGGGATATTGTATTTTGAGACATACTGAGACATATCCTTCTATCTATTACTTTTTTTCCAAGTCTTTTTGTGATATTGACCTACAATGATATCCTAACGAAACTCCTTGAAAGAGTCTAAAATGGATCCATCTAGTGCCAGATTTCATATTGTAGCAGTATGTTTACTGCTTCCTAGAAATCAGAGGTTTATTTTGGATTGTTAAGTTTATTGCCAACTGAAGGATAAGAAAAGCTTTTCCAACAAGTATAGCTATAAACCAGGTTATAGTACAATCTAAACCTAGACAATGAATGGCCACACTTAGTAACCTTGGAGGGTTGTACCTGACTAATCCTTTGTTTCTGAACGCTTCAGGCTAAGTGAGGTAGAGGAAATGTTGGTTGCTGGGAGGAGAAGAGAAGCAAGAGGATATGTAGAAAGGAAAAAGAAAACTCCTTGTGGGATATTTTTAATGCTGTCTACTGTGCTTGCCTTTCTTTGCAGCGAAGGCAGAACTAGATGGTCTCAAGAGAAACACAGGACACCTCCCCCCCCCACCCCAGAGAGCTTCATGTCTGAAGAGCCACAGAGTGGCCTTGTGGGACCTAGATAATGCCCTTTTAATGACATCTGAAATTAATACCTTTAGTATAATCCTTTAGCAAAGAAATGAGAAAATTGAATTTGCAAAGCTCTATTTTGTAAAAAGAGATTTGGGGAAGAAAAGAGCCACACATTTGTGAATAGATGCTTAAGTAGGTGCTTGAAATAAAATATCACTTGAACAAACTGTCCTATACCAAAAAGTCTCAGACACCAAAATAACGTGACAGGTTGCAAGATAATGCCCATTTCAAGGCTTTATCCACAACAAATTAAAACTAGAACAGTTGACATAATAGAAAGGCATACTGTGTCCTTGGTACTCTTATTTCCGAACTGCATTATTATAAAATGTGTCTGTCAGTAAATCACATAGAAAATGTGGTACCCTGTTAAATAGCTGTCAACTCTTCTATTTTCAAATTCTTGTATGATTCTCAAGTAATTCTAAACCAGTTTCAGAAATAATCTCATGAGGACTTTTTTTTTAAAAGCAAAAAAGTAAAAACAAAAAACAAAAAACAAAAAAAAAAAAACAACCTTAAAGCTGTATATTAATTTTTGACCCATGTTAAGAAGTTTTCAGATACATGATTTTTTCTTCTTATAATATATCTTATGATTAGACCAGATCTTATAATGAAGAAGGGATACACTATTTACTTTTGGAAGGTATTAAAGGATTCCATATTCTGTTTATTAAATTGTCCACATATTTTATTTCCTCAATAAATATTAGTAATGCCAATGTTACTGATTGTTCTTATACACTAAAGTGTTCTCTGTTGAACTGGAAAACAATATATTTGAGAGTAAACAGAATTAATATTCCTTTCTTACCAGTATCAGTCAGTATAGGATTTCTGTTGGTTTAGAAAAAAAAATGCATTGTTTTGCTTTGTTTTGAGATTTTAAAATGAATCCTTAACAGTAATTCCAGAAAGTAGATTTTGACAACAATATACAGTTGTCTCTCACATTAGCTGCACTATCTATTGGTCTGTGGTGGACTTTTGATAGATCACGAAGTGGTTTTGGCCTTGGAGTAGGAATTGCTTTCTTGGCAACCTTGGTCACTCAACTACTAGTCTATAATGGGGTTTATCAGTAAGTATTTGTATTTTTGGTGGGGATTTATAATGAATGAAAAGAAGAATAGATTTTTAATTTAAACATATTTTGAAATTGAGTACATCCAGTTTAGTGTTTCCATGATCATTTTCTTGCCAAGTCAAATTTTTTCTGGTTATAGTTAAGTTTTCCTTTTTCTGAGTGTCACTAAAAATTATTTCTTTCATTCTAGATATACGTCTCCAGATTTTCTTTATGTTCGTTCTTGGTTACCATGTATATTTTTTGCTGGTGGCATAACGATGGGAAACATTGGTCGACAACTAGCTATGGTAAGTTAAAGCTTATTTGTATAGTATTTTTGTAAGTGGCATATTTTCCTTCATGGTCACATATTTAAAGAAATCTAGTTTGTAAAGATAACATTTTTAAAGTTCTGTTACTTTAGGAATACATTGAAATGAACAATTTGGGTTGAAATGATATAAGAAAGATAAATATTATTAAATGAGAAACTGAAAAAGATTTATGTGACCAATACATTATTTTCATGTGTTTGTAGTTTACTTTTGTGTTTGTAGCATACAATATTCCAGGTAATCGCACACTCAGAATGTTACTGAGTTTAAAAAAAAAAAAACAAAAAACCTCATTGGCAAATTTTGCCATATTTTTCTGCCATTTTGTTAGATTTTTAGGATATTAGTGATCTTTACAAAGATACTTTGCTGAGACCATCTCCATTTGCTTTTGAGCAAATTAGATTAATTCACTGTCTTAGTAGTTGTCATCTAATTGTTATCTCTAGTACATTCTCTTATCTCCAATCAGTTGTGCAAAACCTGTGCTTAAATTTTTAAGGATATTTTCTTTACATTGGTTCCCTAATGTGCTAATATCTAGTAATGTTATTTTCTTCAAACCTGCAAAATGTCTATGTATATTCAAGATAATTAAGCACTCTAGTCCTTAAATTCACTTGCTCTTATTTGGCATTCTTTACTTTATGATGATTAAAAAAAAAAAAAGACTTATGTATCCTTTTTGTTTCATACTAGCAATTCTGATCTTAAGTCATACTTATTTATGTGAACCAGGTTGTACTTTCCTCCTGCCCTTTTAAGGTTTTAAGTCCTCTACATGTTTCTTTGTCTATATTCTTTTGTCATTTTCTAATATTTCTGCAAAGCATTTTAGCCTTATAGTTATTTGAAAGCTGTTTTGTGAAAGAAAGCTTTATTTGTTAATTTTTTAATTTTTTGCAGTATGAATGTAAAGTCACTGCAGAAAAATCTCATCAAGAATGAAGAAAGCAAAAATATGTTTTTGTACAGAAAAAAAGCAAGATTTAAAGAAGCATGTAAATGATAGAGACACCAAGAAAACATTGGACTGTAAAATTGCTAAGATGCAGTTTTTCCCTTCAGTGGTATATATTTCTGCAATCTGTGATTGCTACTTCTGTAAATCAGTTACAAACCTTTGTGTATTTGATTTAAGTAACTGTAAAAAAAAAAAAAAAATGACTCACCACAAACAAGAATATTGGTTAATAGATGAGTTTTAAATTTTTTTAACATATATTTTATCACAATGTTAATGTGCCAAAACATTATATTACTGTCATGCAGAATATGAGTATATTATGAACAAATTAAAATTATTGAAATGGCATAATGTAAAGAGGAAAGCCAAGAATTTGATTGATCTGCTGATATTTTCTCTTTTGTGTTTTATTTTCTTGCCTTTTATTTTTCTATGAATATCAGTGTGAGTTATGGGTACCCTACTTTGTGGTTGGGATTCTATCTTAATGTGTAAACAAAAACCTAGAGTATTTGAATTTTTTGTCTTATGATAAAAATGAACTTTTTGTGAAATGTTTTGAAATACATATCTACCTGAAATTCTGGAGAGAATCCAAAGAATTTAGACAGATTTTACTATTTAGACATATGTTACTAGTATTGTATGTGAAGCCCGTGAGAGATCATCAGCATTATTATTTTCCAGTCTGATTTTAGGAGAGGATGAATAGTTTTAAAAAAAAAAAAATAAGGGCCATGAAAGAGCAAAACTGAAATGAATGTTAATTTTTTTTGGGGGAAAAAAAAGGCTTTCTGCAACTACGCAATGTTTAAAGTGGCTTTTTTAATAGTCACAAGAAATTTAGCACCTCTTAATTCTTTTGCACATGAAACAACCCCCATATCTGTAGAAATGAAGGTTCTAATGCTATTTTGGGGGTTCTGATAATGTTAACAAATCGCTTTGGCTTGGTTGACTTATTGGAATCCTTGGATTTACAGCTTCATTTTATGCAATTGGGGGCATGTAATTTTTTTTATGTATTAACATACCCAATAGTAAGGAGTTCCAGTCTATTGGTTAAATATGTATTGAGAGTTTTATGCATATTAAAGGTCTTGTTTAAAAGTTCTTTGCATTTTTATCTGCTTTTTAAGATTATAATCATTTAAGAATAATTATAAGCATATCAATTAGTTAATTTATTTCCAAATTTCATATTTGAAATCAATAATAATTTTTGCTATATGGAAAATATTTCAAAATAGTATTTCAAAATATATACTTGTATATATGTGTGTATATATAGAATGTGTGTATATATGTATGTAGGTACACATACACCCACATTTTCCTATGATATTAAGTAGATTTTTAAAAATAAACTTTAGTTTAATGAACTTGTTACCAGACTAAGACCTTTTATGCCAAATTTTAATCTGCTTTCACATTTTAAGACAGGGAATTATGAAATCTTAAAAAAAAACATATTAAACATATGAACCCAGCCTTTGCTACAGTAGCTTGTGTAGGCTATTATAAATTATTATTCTATCTTCAAAAAGCTGTTATTAAGTTAGTATAAATAAGTCAATATTTTAGATACAATTTTGTAAGCACTATGAAAACTTTACTAATAAGTTAAAAGATCTCTGTACTTAACTTTAAAAGTTGCTTTTAAAAGCAAGATACATATTAAATATACGATTATCATTTTTGTCCTTTTTTGTCTTAGTAAATAATAAGTGATCATACTGTGAATCAGCCTGATGGGCCAAATAACCTACAGAGTTTTAACTTGTAAAAAGAAATAATTTAGGGGAAATTATATAGAGTATTATTTGCAAAGACATAAGGCTTTTAGAAAATGTTTTGCAAATTGTCTGAAAACTAAAATGTATTTGAAAATTTGGCATTAAGATCTTGTATAGACACACTTAATAATTATATATTAGTCTTGGAAGATTCTTTTAAATATTTATGAAGTACCTGCCATATACAGTATATAACCTATAAGCTTAATTGGCAAATTAGCATCCAAAATTAAATCTCTATCTCACATTTTCTTCATCAGACAGGTGGCTAACTTTTTAGACTTTCAGAACTATCACTTCAAGTTGGTAAAGCTACACCACCAACTTTTAAATATTTCATTCTGTTTAAATGATATTTTTATCATATTTCTAATTCCAAAGCCTTTTGCTTTTTTATAATCTTCAATTCACTGTAGATGATTACTTTGTCAGTGTCAATTCTCAGCTAAGTGCCAACATTAGTTCTTTCTCATTTACCATAAATTAGTCTCTTGAGCATTTAATAATCATTTCCCTGTAATTTTTTTATGGATTTTATGTTTTTCACTCAGAATGTATTTGATATCTACTTGTCAAGAAAGCCAACAATAAGTATGGTTTCTATTGAATATTGAAATATCGAAAAGAAGACTGTAAACATGAAAATAAAGAAGACAGCATAGATAACTTTATGATGCAGTAAAATCTTGTGACAATGTACATTTATTTAAGGATAGTATTCTAAATTTTTTTATGTTGAACTAACAGAAGAAAAATTCAAAATGTCAATGTCTAAAAAATAATTGGTTTCAATAATATATATCTTATTTTTGTTATCTTTTACATTTTTTTAGTATTCTTAATTTTTAAGGAGATATAAATTAAGTTTCAAGAAATGGTTTTCTTGTTGCATTATTCTATTTGAAGTAAAGGGACAGGGACTATGTATTCTTCATCTTTGCATCCACCCTAGCACTTAGTCAGGTGCTTTGAGACATTTAGATGATGGATAAATGAATGAATAGATTTTATTGTCATTTAGTTCTCCTTTGTTTGATTTGCCATTCCTAAATGAGAAAATGATTTCTATATTTTTGCTTTATAATGTTACCTACCCTCATCCCAGCAAGAAATACTAGATAAAATAATACAGAGAGATAGGAAGGGGTAACATTGAGGAGAAGGAAACAAAAGGAAATTGGGAAGGACTCAGATTCTCTTTACTCCCAATAGACTAAGCTATTCCTTTAAATCCTGTGGTGGGAGATTCCTGCTATGGAGATTCCTACAGAAAGACTTCTGCCAATTAATAAGGAGAGCATAAATGTTTTTCTTCTTCTCTCCCACCCCATGCCAAACTCAAGGTTTTTGAATCTGATAAATTCTAGTTTTTCTCTAATTTCCACCTCACATATCTAGATTGTTTTCTTTCAAAGAAGTCATAAGTCATATTTTGATAGATATTTGTGACAATACTAACTTTAGGTAAGAACCCTTTGAAAGGGGATATCATTGTAAGACTGGTTATCTATAAGAAAAGTTTCCATGGTGTATCTTTATTTTGTTGATCTAGTTCCAAACAATTCCCTGCAGTGAATCATTTAGTACTCCTGCTTTTCTATAGTAATCACTTTAATTTTCAATAAATAGCACATTTTTAATGGAGTATTCTAAAATTTTAGTACAGTTTTAATCCTTAATAGCTGAGACTTAAAATGATGCTGAGATTTTTGGGATACTCTTTAATCACACTTAAAGGGAAAAGGACATTTTTTTCTTTTTTTTTTTTTCTTCAAGAAATTGTTACTAAGATAATCATCTCTATGATATATATGTATATATATATATATATATATTTTTTTTTTTGTATTCAGTTTCTTTTTCCCAATAGTCCTAGCACAAGACTAAATGCTTAACACAATTTCACAAATTGTTTTTTAACTGGTAACATCCCAATATAGAATTGAGGTGGACAATTTAGAGCTGAAAGAAGTTTAAAAAATATTTAGTCCAACTCCCTCATTTTGCAGGTGAGGAAACAGGCCCAGAGAAGCTGACTTGTCCAAAGTTCTACAGATAATAAGAGGCAGAGCTGATACTCAAGTTCAGATTCTCTTTGATTCCAAAATGCAGTAGAAATGTGTTTCTACTGTGACACATTTATATCACTTTTGAGCATTTCATTATAAAATAGCCAGGCTTCACCATTTCTGAACTAGAATAATTTCAAATAACTCAGCACTCTACTACAGCAAGAATTTGGTTATCCAATTGAATTCATTACTATACCTACATTATATTGGGGAGATTGTTACCTATCCAAGCTTCAGTTCTCTCATCTGTAAGATAGAGATAATCTTTGCATTACTTAATGTCTTAGAGGATAGTTGTAGGAATCAAATTTGTTTATATATAGGCAGTTCAGTGGTGTAGTGGATAGAGTACTTGTGTTTGGAATCAGGAAGGTCTAAGTTCAAATCAGTCTCAGATTCTAACCTTGTGACCCTGGGCAAGACATTTAACTGCTACTTGTCTCAGTTTTCTCAACTATAAAATGGGAATAATAATAATAGTGCCTACCTTTAGGGTTGTGGAGAGAATCAAATGAGGTAATATTTTGTAAAGCACAGTACAGTGTCAGACATAGTAGACATTTAATAAATTCTTGTTTTTTTCCTGCAAAGTACTATATTAATATGAAGTTGTCATAAACCTTAAGACTGTGCAAATGGCACATTTTCTTCTGCAACATATTCAAGAGAAAAATATCTATACTTTTCTGCCTTTCTTCCTATCAGCACTTATGAAATCTATGAAACCTGTCATCTTTCTTTGTGATTTACAAGATAGACTTTTCCAGGATATGTCAACAGTTGGGAAGACAATGTTGTCAAGCATCAGATATGGCAGATCAGATTGATAATGATGTGGCTGTAAAAGACTTAGCTATTGATGGGCCTCTTGTCAAAACTGATGGTTGTGTGTGTGCAATTTTTCCCCTTCAGTGTTTCACTGGTTGAACATTTAGTGAAGAGTTTGTGGTGAAGGGTTTGTTTTCCAGGAAATATAAATTTAGCCCTATTATGATCTCTTTGTTTCTGACCTTGCCTTCTCAGAGGTGTTTTTAAGTGCTTTATGTCCTTCCCAAAGGTTTAGAGGCTTTAAAGGGAATGCTCACATAGTAAGTGATGTTGTTGTTCTAAAATAATTTCATTTTTAATCTGAAAGTAGTAGATTCACATTGTGCCACTGTGAAGTTGATTTGCTCACGAGATTCCCCTTTTAACTAAAGAATTGTTACATACAACTTATGCAAAAAGAATGTTATCATAGACTGATTTATCATTATATGTAATTGGGTAGACAAAGAGGGGGCAGAACAACATGGTGAAACTATTTCCTTTTAGAACTATTCCTTAGAAATTTTGTGTTGCAGATTGAAGCTCATTTTTATTCCCTTTATAATTTTCCCATTTCAACTAAACAGTTTCTTAGAATGACTTGTCCCACTGTGATATAAGAGTATACTCTCTTGAAACAATCTTTTTTGCTTTGTACAAACCTGGAGATCCACAAAAGAGGACTTTAAAGAATTAGTAAGTGACACCATCATTCTTACTATGGATGTATCTGGAAGTATATTTTCTGTGTAGATTTGGCTTGTAAAATTTAAAAATTCATCTTTAAATTATGACCAAAAATGTTTGTAAAAACAACTATTAGTGGAATTATCAACATGTCCCTATCCTAGATTATGTCCACAGTGTTCTTCAATAGTGGCATTGGGAGAATCTATATTGACAAAAATCTAACTACAATATGTGTATTATTGATTATAACCTAATTGATTAATTTTTTGCTTCAGAGGAATCAATTTTTAGAATCCAAGTGTATCACCTTGTTCAAATGCAAATGACTTCATACTTTCATAAATGTGCATATTAATTTAAAACATGCTACTACATATATTCTTTATTTAATTGCTTCTCATTTCATAGTAACAAAAGTCCACTAAATAATAGAAAACTATGTGTAAAAACTTTTTTGATAATTACTTTAAGGAAGCAATATTGTGGTATAATGTAAGGACACTGGATTTGGGGGACAAAAGCCCAGGATTTGAGTTTCAAGTCTGCCACTTATAGTCTATGTGATTAAAGAAGTCATTTAACTTCTGAGTCTGTGTCTTCACCTATAAAGTACTGTTTTAAGTACCTTCTGTATGCAGGACACCAATTACACTCTGGAGCAAAAGGGTTTACAAAATGTAAACCTTTCTGCCCTTGAGCTTCCCTTTTACTAGGAGAGTACAGCAGATGCACAGAGAAATAAATAAAAGGTCCTTTGAAGAAGGAGAGACTATTAACAAGTAGTGAGAGTAGGGGTAGGGGTAAGAGAAGATTGTGAGAGGCAGAGATGAGAAAGGGCATTCCAAGTGGGAGAACAGCTTGAGATGGAATGTAGCATTTGGAGAACCATTAATTCAGTTTGGTTGAAAGGTAAGAGTATGCAAAGGGCATTTTAAGAAGTCTGTATTGAATACTATAAATTTGAGAAGTCCATAGAAGTCACTTCGAATGACTACTATGAGGAAGGTAAATTATAAAATGGTTATAGAAACAAGAGCAGTTGTTTAATTTTCACTCAATCAGGTGCTCAGTGCTGTGAGCACTGCTTCAGTTTTGGAATTACAAATAGAGGTAAAAACAATCCTTGAAATGTTTCGAATGCTTTTCCTGGCCTCTTCAAGACTTTGGAGGTACCTTTGAGGTTTTAGAATTTAAATCTATAAGCTTTATCTTCCATTCTAGCTGTGTTCCCCTCATTGTTAGCCCTCAATTCCCCTTGTTTAACATCTGTTTTCTTTTACAAAAAAAAAAAAAAATCTCTAAGAGGTAGTGAGAACTAAAATATAAATGTTCTCTCCTCCCATCTCTTTTGCAGGGCACTTTGCCCCTACTTGGGGAGAGTAGGCTCAGACTTCCCATTATTTCTACATAGCCTTAATCTCACCAGATTCAGGTCCACATGTCACAAAGCTGCTGAAACCCTTGTCTTTAAGGCTGTGGAGCTGTGGTCTTGAAGGTCATTCTTTGGGGCTTCAAATCTAGCTGCAGAACCTGGCCTAGACTCTGGGACCATTTGAAACTCACAAGGTTGTAACCTTCATTCTTAAAATGAAAGAACAAATTCAAAATCAAGAATGGAGACGTATCTTCACCGGCTACAAATCTGCCTAACACAGGCAGGACCCAAGGCCTCTCCCTTTATGGTATTGTCTCTCCGGTCTGGCAGAAGTCAAACCAAAGAGATGAGGCTAGTTATTGACTTTTGAATGCCCTTCCAGTTTCAGTTATTCAGGTTTGTTTACTATGTGATTAATATCCCAGCACCCGCCACAAAACATGCTCAAAACCTTTCTAGAGCACTTGCATTGTGTGTCCTCACTCTCCTGGAAGCAGGCTCCCTAGCCTCTTCCATCCACAGAATTGTATTAGTAGCATCCAGCACATACTCAGAAGGATTGGGCTCAAGTGGCTAGTCCCTCACTACAGAAATAACTGCATATCTACAAGACATATACACAGCAGATGGAAAGTAACCTCAGGGGGAAGGTGTCTGACAAAGGTGGTCTTTGAGCAGAGTTGTGAAGAAAGGTAGGTGTTCTAAGATGTAGAACTGTGGAGAGAGATTTCCAGGTCTAGGGAATAGCTGGCTTAAAGGTTCAGAAATGGCAGATGGTATGTTATGTGCAAAGAATAGCAAGTAACCCTAGTAGAACTGGATGATAAGTTTCATAGAGTGGAATAGTAGTATGTGGGCTGCTCCTTACACCTGGGTTCCTCAGAAGCTCCATCAGATTGAAAGCATGTGAATTAACATCTGCTCAAAACCATGGCTCATAGAAGCCTCCATCAATGGGTTTCTTTTATAAGGCCAACCAAATATATGATTTCAAAGCAAAACCCAGCAAAAATAAGAGAAAATAGATTTCTTCACACATACATTACTGTACATGTATGTCAGAATTCATGATACCACCAGTGGGAAAGGGGACACGTAACCAGAGCTCATTTCTGGATGGCTTCCCAGCTGGATTAACTTTTTGCCTCCAATATTCTTTTGTTTCCTCAGAGTACTATCTGTGTCTTCAGGTAACATGATGGCCAGAGGATTCTTTTCTCTGTTGAACTGGAATTTTTATTGGACTTATCTATTGCTCTCTACTAGAATCACCACCGAGCTACTTACTGTTGTTCTAGGTGTAACTGTCATACTCTCCTCACAAATCCTTCAAATTGTTGTGAAATTACAATTGTAATTTAAAAAATGCAATATGACACCAATCACACAGTGTTTCTTTGTGAAGAAGGGTTTAGCTTTTATTGAAAAATAATCTGAAAGTGTTTAAACTATTATAGTCTGTGCAATGATTTTCAGAATGAACTCTCAGGTATGACTTTTATTGCTACTGAATTACTTCAAAATGGATGCTTTTTTCAGACTTGCATTATTTTTTAACAAGCAAAACTAGGGAAACATCAAGACTATTTGTAGGTATTTTAGCATTTTTGTTATTCCATTCTCTTTTCTAGTTTTCTAAGACTATCTTAATATAAGAATTCCTTCATTAAATGCCTATATTGATGACTCATCATGTCATAGAGGTAACCTTTTAGTTTTTTTTGAAGAGCAAGTCACCTGAGAGCAAGATTTATCAAGCTGTTAGGTTCAGCTAAACTGGAAAAGAAATTTTCATCAAATATGGGCCCAGCAATAAAAACTTGTTTTTAACTTAATATTTTTTAAAAAATGGACCCAATGACAGATTGGCTCATTTGTTGCCTGAAGAGTAGACTCACTATATTCAAAGAGTTTGTCTATAGGATAATGCATTTTTAGACCATTCTTTAAGGTCATCTACTAAGTGATGAAGAAGCCAAGAATGTAGGATTAGATTGCCTTTAAAAATAACATCAAACTCAAGTCCTAATCTTGATGAATGGGGTTATAACAAGTGCACATGATAAGTGGGATGGGAATACTGAAAATTACTCACAGAACATGCTAAGGTATTTTTAAGATTATATGAAATGTGATTGTTTGAAAACTAATGCAACCAAGATTTGAAGGAAATCCAAAAACTAGAGAAAATATTTTAATGTCATTTCTCTGATGAAGCCTCATTTTTCAAACATATAGAAAACTGAGTCAAATGTATAGGAAAGAAATTATTCTCTGGTTGATAAGTGGCCAAAGAATATGAACAGAAAATTTTCTAATGAAAAAACCAAAGCTCTTTACAGACAAGAGAAATGTTTTAAATCCCTTATTCATTAGAGAAATATAAATTAAACCAACTGTGAGGTATCTCCTTACTCCTATCGGATTAGCTAATATGACAGATGTGGGAAATATGGGAAAATTGGGACACTAAAAACACTGTTGATGGAGTTGTGAACTAATCCAATTATTCAGGAGAACAATTTGGAACTTTGTCCAAAGGGCTATATAACTGCATACGCATTGACCTAGAAAGACCACTATTAAGTTTGTATCCCAAAAAGATTGCCTCCCCCACTCCCAGTCTCCACCTCCCCACCCCACCAAAAGGAAAAGGACCTTTGTGTAAAAACATAGCATCTTTTCTGTGATGACAAAGAATTTGAAGGGATACCCAATCAACAGGAAAATGGCTTAAGAAGTTGAAGTATATGATTTTGATGGAATACTACTATGCTATAAAAAATGACAAATAGAATGACTTCGGAAAAACATAGAAAGACTTAAATGAACAAATTCAGATCATTGTACAAAGTAACAACAATATTGTATGACGATCAACTGTGAATGACTTAGGTGTTCTGAAGCAATACAGTGATCCAAGACAATTCCGGAAAACTCATGATAAAAAATGCTATCCACCTACAAGAAAGAATGATAAAGTCTAAATGCAGATTAAGGCATACTTTTAAAATTTATCTTTCTTGTGTGTGTGTGTGTGTGTGTGTGTGTGTGTGTGTTTTGTCTGTGGTGGTAGTTTTTAACATTACTAAAATACAGAAATATGTTTTGCATGACTATGTATAATCTATATCAAATGACTTTCTCATTGGGGTGGTGAGGGAAGAAGAGACTTGAAACATAACATTTAAAAAAAAGAAATTTGACTTTACATATAATTGGAAAAAAATATTAAAAGTATTTAAAAATGTGATTGTTTGGATAACCAGTCAATTTGAATTAATCCAGATTTCCATTTTTAATTATCAAGGAATAATATGGAGGGGGAGGGAGAAGAGAGGTATCATTAGGTGCTCTTCTTCTCAACCTACCTAGCATTTCACTGTATTTTAAAAATTCTTTTTATGTTTACATAAAGATTTAAAGTAAAGATTGTTTCATTTGTTGTATTTGTATCCTTAGCACCTAACACAGTGCATGTCATATAGTAAGAACTTAATAAATGCTTGTTGCTTAGTTAACTGAGCAAGTGAGGTGGTGGTGGTGTTATTTTATTTTATTATTTTGCTAAGGCAATTGGGGTTAAGTGACTTGCCACACAGCTAGGAAGTATTAAGTGTCTGAGACCAAATTTGAACTGAGGTTCTCCTGATTTCAGGGCTGGGGCTCTATTCCACTGCTCCACCTAGCTCTCCCCTGGTGTTATTATTTTTAATTGGATCTCCATTAGGGGGGAAAAAATCACTAGCAATCTTATATACAACTGACTAGGTAAGCAAGGAGGTTCTTGTAAATAGTCTAGAATTTAAGGTCCTGAGATTAGGTTGGTTCTAATGGGAGTGGGAAACAAATAGTGAGCTAAGAGCAGGGGCAATAGGTCTGATGTGAGAAGATGAAGGAGAGGAGTGACTGAAAGGTGATTCAAGATTTTGGGGACTGGAAAGATGGAGGTGATTTAACAGAATCTTTGAAGGGAGAGGAGGTCAGGTTGGCAAAAAGATGAATTGTTTGGTTTGGGATATGTCTAGTTTGAGGTGAGTCCAGTGGAGATGTCTAGTAGCCTAGAAGTTATTTGATCTAAAATACAGAGGAAAAAGCATGGTAGGTTGTACAAATTTATGGTTGATATAAAGATAATTGTTAAATTATTGGGAATAGATTTGCACCGAAGAACATAGACAGAAGAGGGGAAAAGACAGCTGTAGGATATGCCTATATGTACAGTATGGACTCACTCCCTGGAGGGCCTCGGGGTCAGCCAGTCAAAATAAATTAAAGTCCTTGGTCTTTAGGGGGAGAAGCGAAAGAGGCAGCCAAGTAAAATCCTGGATTCTGGAGTCCAGAGTCACCAACTTCTCTCCTCCTCCTGCTGCCAAGTGCCTCTGGCCTCTCTCCCTCCACCCTCCAGTCCTTGCCTATGATTATCACCAAACATTCAGCAAGCACCAAGGATGAGAAGAGCCATTTATCCAAATATGGGCTAATAGTCATTATCTCACATCAAACAGGTATCTGATTCAAGCATATCTTTTTGGGGTTTCAGCCCTCTACAATCTACACCTTTATATTCGTGATAAAACAAAGGGAAATCAAAGAAAGAGAAAAAGTAGTCCAGAGAAATTAGAAGAGAACCCTGAGGAAGCCAAGGGAGAAGATAAAGAGATAGTCAGTAGTGGCAAAGGGCTATACAGAAATCAAGAATAAATGAGACAAAGTAGGTATCAAGAAATCTTGAAATCAAGAAAGTCCTTTTTGAAAAGGGTGTGACTTTCAAAGAAGAGAACTGAACACTTGAGATCCAAATAATTTTATATGGTTCCTAGAAAAACACAAGTTAGCATCTCAAAAATGGTTTTAAAAATATTTTACATTGCTTCAGTTTATTGAACTGAGTTTTGGGAATTGGGTTTACTAACTGAAGCTGTTTAGGCTGTTGAAAAAAATATTAATGTATAATTCCGTATATTAGAAACATTCACCAGAAACAATTAAAACAAATTTAGTATTTTAGATCCAAATATCTCTATCTTGGAAAAAGAAAGGTTCAAACTCACATAGTTCTCACATTGCCTCAGACATCTCCCTAACCCATGATAATTTAAGGGTGTGTGTGTATACATATGTGTGTACATGTACATCTATGTGGATGGTGAATAGGCATACAATATGTGTGCACATGTGTGTATGTTTGCATAAAAATATATGTATACACATGCATGTATATACAAGAATATATGTACACACACACAAATATGGGGGGGGGAAGGAGAGAGAGAGAGAGAGAGAGAGAGAGAGAGAGAGAGAGAGAGAGAGACTGGGGAGAGAATGTTAACATTTATTCCTTCAAATAGGACCAACTATCTATCTATCGTTCTTTGTTCTTAGTAACATATGACAATATTAGTTCATATTAATAACTTAGTAACTAACCAGTTATTTCCCTGACCATCTCTTTTAAGTGGAATAATTAAAGGGATCTCTCTGTGATCAATATCGGAAACATACCAGAATGGGAAAAAATAGTAATCTATAATACAAAAGTAGTATTTTTTTAAAAGTTTGGTTACCATTCATTCCATTTCCCCAAAGCATTAGTTTTGTTTTGTTTTTCCTTTGACTTGTACATTTCCTAAAGGGAAAAATTTGGAAATAGTTATAAGTTGAAAAAATAATACTTTTTATTATTTTTAGTTCAACTAAGAGGGAGGTTTTTAATATCATCCCATAGCGGTATAAAGACATGGAATAAAGTCAGATTGTCAGAGGCAGTGTGTAAAGTGAAGAAAGCAGGTTGTATTTGAAAGCCAAGCATCTGGATTCAAATCCTGGTTCTGCCTCTTAGTACCCGTCTTACCTTAGGAAAGGTATATAACCTGAGGAAACCTCAGTTTCCTTATTTATAAAATGAAAAGGGTAGACTAAATAATCTCTCTTTAGATCTAAATACTGTGACTTTAAAGATTCTGCATTATATTTCAGGATAACTTGATATGGAAATTTCATGTTTGGATTAATTTCACAAATGAACTGACATACAAATGACCTACTGAAAACTATGGAAACAGTAGTGTGTTAGCCACATTGGATTTGAAGATATGTTTTTGTTCTTAGCCTGAGTTATACTTAATCTCTTGAAGAACATGAAACAATATAATTAGGCTAACAAGAACTGAAAAGAGCAAAACATCCTTTGAATTTTTTAAAAACTAGATTTTGGAGTAAAATAAGCTTTCATAGTTGAAGCAACTGTGACTTTGCTCTGTGCAAGACAGCAGATGATAGAAATTAAATGGAATGAAACTTGGCAGAGTTACTCTAAACAATTTTAATTATAACTTTTTGAATGACTAAGGGAATATTATTTTAAAATTGCTGTATAAAATAGTATTTTATTACATGCATCATTTCATTCTGCTTTTCCCCTTGACATCACCATGAAATTTGTACTAGTTGTTTTGTTAGGGCTTGTGAACACATATCAGCATATTTTTGACATCCTCTCAATGCTAGCTAACATCTTTGGAGAAAGTCATATGTGAATCTTTAGAAAGAAAATATGAAAATAGATGAGTGCAAGCCAATGCCATTGACCAAAGGAATATAGGTAGAGAAAGAAATCTTGGTGAGAAGGCCACTTTGGCAAAACTATAGATGAAGACAGACATTTTTGAGGTGATGAAAGAAAGTAGAGTATATGTATGCTGCAATTGGAGGAGGAAGAGAAAAGAACATAAGCTGATAGAATCATAGATTTATAGCTGGAAAGGACCTTAGGGTCATTTAGTTCAAACCCTTTATTTTACACATAAAGTAACTGAAGATGAGAGATATTAAGTGACTTGATCATGGTTACACAACTTGTAAGTATCTGAGGCAGAATTTGAACTCAGGTCTTCTGACTCCCAAGGCCAGGACTCTAACCACAAGGGATTGTAGGGAACAGAAAGAAGCATGGTTTGTGATAAAGAATTAAAAAGAGATGAATAAAAGCAGCAACTAAACCTGAGGTTAAAATGAAATTATAACGGACTTACCCAATACATTGTATGACTTTCTTCAATAGGATTGCAAAAGATAATGAGAACTACTCTAGTTTGAAAGCTGACCTAGTAGAAATGATGAAATGTTTTTTTTTTAATTTTTCTTTTTTTTTATTAATTTTTATAATTATAACATTTTCTTTGACAGTACATATGCATAGGTAATTTTTTTTTTTTTAACAACATTATCCCTTGTGTTCCGAGTTTTTCCCCTCCTTCCCTTCACCCCTCCCCTAGATGGCAGGCATTCCCATACATATTAAATATCTTATAGTATATCCTAGGTACAATATATATGTGCAGAACCGAATTTTGTTGTTGTTGTTGCAAAGGAAGGATTGTATTCGCAAGGTAAAAATAATCTGGGAAGAGAAACAAAACAAAACAAAACAAAACAAAAAAACCAATGCTCTCAGTTTACACTCATTTCCCAGTGTTCCTTTTCTGGGTGTAGCTGATTCTGTCCATCATTGATCAATTGGAATTGGATTAGCTCTTCTCTATGTTGAAGATATCCACTTCCATCAGAATACATCCTCATACAGTATCATTGTTGAAGTGTATAATGATCTCCTAGTTCTGCTCGTTTCACTCAGCATCAGTTGATGTAAGTCTCTCTGTATTCCTCCAGTTGGTCATTTCTTACAGAACAATAATATTCCATAACATTCATATACCATAATTTACCCAACCATTCTCCAATTGATGGACATCCATTCATTTTCCAGCCACTACAAAAAGGGCTGCCACAAACATTTCGGCACATACAGGTCCCTTTCCCTTCTTTAGTATTTCCTTGGTATATAAGCCCAGTAGTAGCACTGCTGGATCAAAGGGTATGCACATTTTGATAACTTTTTGGGCATAATTCCAGATTGCTCTCCAGAATGGTTGTATTCTTTTACAACTCCACCAACAATGCATCAGTGTCCCAGTTTTCCCACCGCCCCTCCAACATTCATCATTATTAGTTCCTGTCATCTTAGCCAATCTGACAGGTGTGTAATGATATCTCAGAGTTGTCTTAATTTGCATTTCTCTGATCAATAGTGATTTGGAACATTCTTTCATATGAGTGGATATAGTTTCAATTTCATCATCTGAAAATTGTCTGTTCATATCCTTTGACCATTTATCAATTGGAGAATGGCTTGATTTCTTATAAATTAAAGTCAATTCTCTGTATATTTTGGAGATGAGGCCTTTATCAGAACCTTTAACTGTAAAAAATGTTTTCCCAATTTGTTACTTCCCTTCTAATTTTGTTTGCATTAGTTTTGTTTGTGCAGAAACTTTTTAATTTGGCGTAATCAAATTTTTCTATTTTGTGATCAATAATGCTCTCTAGTACTCCCTTGGACACAAACTCCTTCCTCCTCCACAAGTCTTAGAGGTAAACCATCCCATGTTCCTCCAATTTATTTATGATTTCGTTCTTTATGCCAAAATCTTTGACCCATTTTGATCTTATCTTAGTATGTGGTGTTAAATGTGGGTCCATGCCTAGTTTCTGCCATACTAATTTCCAGTTTTCCCAGCAGTTTTTGTCAAATAATGAATTCTTATCTCAATATTTGGGATCTTTGGGTTTATCAAACACTAGATTGCTATTTTTATTCACTATCTTGCCCTGTGAACCTAACCTATGCCACTGATCAACTAGTCTATTTCTTAGCCAATACCAAATGGTTTTGGTGACTGTTGCTTTATAATACAGTTCTAGATCAGGTACAGCTAGACCACCTTCATTTAATTTTTTTTTCATTACTTCCCTTGAAATTCTCGACCTTTTGTTCCATATGAATTTTGTTGTTATTTTTTCTAGGTCATTAAAATAGTTTCTTGGGAGTCTGATTGGTATAGCACTAAATAAATAGATTCGTTTGGGGAGAATTGTCATCTTTATTATATTCGCTCGGCCTATCCAAGAGCACTGAATGTCTTTCCAATTATTTAAATCTGATTTTATTTTTGTGGCAAGTGTTTTGTAATTTTGCTCATATAATTCCTGACTCTCCTTTGGTAGATATATTCCCAAATATTTTATACTATCGACTGTTATTTTGAATGGAATTTCTCTTTGTATCTCTTGCTGTTGGATTGTGTTGGTAATGTATAAAAATGCTGAGGATTCATGTGGATTTATTTTGTATCCTGCAACTTTGCTAAAACTCTGAATTATTTCTAATAGCTTTTTAGCAGAGTCTTTGGGGTTCTCTAAGTATACCATCATGTCATCTGCAAAGAGTGATAATTTGATTTCCTCTTTTCCTACTCTAATTCCTCGAATTTCTTTCTCGGCTCTTATTGCCCAGGCTAGAGTTTCTAGTACAATATTGAATAGTAATGGTGATAGTGGGCAACCTTGTTTCACTCCTGATCTTACAGGGAAAGGTCCTAGTTTATCGCCATTATATATGATGTTTACTGACGGTTTTAAATATATGCTCGTTATTATTTTAAGGAATAGTCCATTTATTCCTATACTCTCAAGCGTTTTTAGTAGGAATGGATGTTGGATTTTATCAAATGCTTTTTCTGCATCTATTGAGATGATCATATGGTTTTTATTAATTTGATTATTAATATGGTCAATTATACTAATAGTTTTCCTAATATTAAACCAGCCCTGCATTCCTGGTATAAATCCCACTTGGTCATAGTTTATTATCCTGGGGATGATTTTCTGAGGTCTATTTGCTAATATCTTATTTAAGATTTTAGCATCAATGTTCATTAAGGAAATTGGTCTATAGTTTTCTTTGTCAGTTTTCATTCTACCTGGTTTAGGTATCAGTACCATGTCTGTGTCATAAAAGGAATTTGGTAGGACTCCTTCAATCCCTATTTTTTCAAATAGTTTATATAGCATTGGAGTTAGTTGTTCTTTAAATGTTTGGTAGAATTTACATGTAAATCCATCTGGTCCTGGGGATTTTTTCTTAGGAAGTTGGTTAATAGCTTGTTCTATTTCTTTTTCTGAGATAGGACTATTTAGACTACTTACTTCTTCCTCTGTTAATCTGGGCAAGCTATATATTCCCTTCCCCTTAGCTTACTCCTTCCCTTTCACTTTTCAATGAAGTGGAAGAAGTTTCACCATAAATCGAATATGTCTATTGATACACACTATGTTCATCTCCCTCCTTTCTTTCTTTCAGATATAATAGGTTACCTTTGCCTCTTCATGAGATGTAGTACCACCACTCTACACTTTTTTATGATATAATTTCCTTTCCACCTCTAGTTTCTAGGACAAATTATACATATGTTCTTTACATATTTTTATAACAGAAATATAGTTCTCAAGATTTCTTTTTACCTTTTTAGAAATCTCTTGATTTCTGTATTTGAAGATCAAACATTTTATGTAGGTCTGGTTTTTTCGTCAAAAATAGATGGAATTCATTTATTTCGTTAAATGTCCATCTTCTTCCCTGGAAAACGATGCTCATTCTTTCTGGGTAAGTTATTCTTGGCTGCATACCAAGTTCCTTAGCTTTTCGGAATATCATGTTCCAGACCCTTCGTTCTTTTAATGTGGACGCTGCTAGATCCTGGGTTATCCTTACTGTGGATCCTCCATATCTGAATTGCTTTTTTCTAGCAGCTTCCAATATCTTTTCCTTTGTCTGATGGTTCTTGAACTTGGCCACTATATTTCTTGACGTTTTGATTTTAGGGTCCCTTTCAGTAGGTGATCGATGAATTTTTTCAATGTCTATTTTACCCTCTGTTTCCAAAACGTCTGGGCAGTTCTCTTTGATAATTTCCTCGAAAATAGTGTCCAAGCTCTTTTTTTCCTCACATTTTTCAGGGAGTCCAATTATTCTCAAATTGTCTCTCCTGGATCTGTTTTCCAGGTCTGTTGTCTTTCTAATAAAGTACTTGACATTCTTTTCAATTGTTTCATTTCTCTGGTTTTGCTTGACTACCTCTTGGTTTCTCCTTGAGTCATTCATTTCTACTTGTTCGAGTCTAATTTTCAATGATGTATTTTCTTCACTCACTTTTTTTATATCTTTTTGTAATTGTCCAATTGTGTTTTTATCTTCTATGGAATTTTTTTTCCATTTTATCCATTTTAATTTTTAGAGAGCTGATTTCTTTATCCAGCTCACTAATCCTGTTTTCCTTGGAGTTGTTTACCTTTTCCAGTTCACTAATCCTGTTTTCCTTGGAGTTGTTTACCTTTTCCAATTCACTAATTTTGTTTCTCAATGATTTGATCTCTTTATCCACTCTGGATGACTTCTCCAGGCTCTCTTTCCAAGCTTCCCTTTCCTTTTCCCATTTCTCTTCTAGCTCTCTTGTGAGAGCCTTTTTGATTTCCTCTATGAGGTTCTTTTGTATTGAGGAGCAGATCATATCCCCCTTAGGGGATTCCTCTGGGGACAGTCTGTTTCAGTATTCAGTAAGTCTCCTCAGTATTTGAAGTCTGCTCTCTCTCCATACAAAAGCTGGATGGGGCTGGATGGTGTCAATGGGCTTCCTCTACAGACTGGGGGTAGGGCAGCAGAGAGCCACTAACAGGACAGTGATGGCTGCTCTGAGTGTGCGCTCTGAGGCTCTGAGAACTCAGAGTCACTCCAGATGGGGGTGGGGGTGGCCGGTCCCAAGTGGCTGGCTTTCGGGGGTTTTAATCTTCACCTCCAGTGTTTGCACCCTCTCTGCTGCTCCTGGCTTGCTGCCAAGACAGAATATCCACACTGGGGTAAAAATCTTTTTGCAGAAATGGCAGAGATCGTACCCCTCCCCCCTCTGGTCTGAGCTGTGTGAGCTGTCTGTCTCACTCTGGCTTGCCTGCCCTCAATCTGCGCCCAGTCTGTTCCACCCTCCCCCAAGCAAACACAAACCTTTTCTGGTGACTTTCAAGGATGTCTTCTCTTGGTGATTATTTGTGGATTTCTTTCTGGGTCAAGCATTAACTCTGAGGCTTGTCATGAAGTAAGTTCTGAGAGAAAACGTGGAGCTCAAGCAGCTGTCTGCCTCCACGCCGCCATCTTGGCTGGAAGTCGCCGAAATGATGAAATGTTAAGGGGAAGGGATTCAAAGATGAATGAATGGCTGACATAGTTGACCACGATTTCAGAACTGTGTAAAGAAACCAGAAAAGTGGGGATGAACTTGGAGAATAATAGGTGAGAGTTATTCCACCTGAGGTCCTGAGCTCAAGGCCAAAGTAAGGGAATGGGAGAGATACACAGGATAGAATTATGGTTAGAATGAATTCAGAGTAAAAGAATTTGAGTATTATGACAGAAAATTGTTAATACCAAATGTAATATGTAGTGCTATTCCCTAAAATGATCCTTGTTAAATCAGAATTTCAGTAATATCCTTACATTCCTGCTCTTAAGATATTTACTCTTGATTAAGTTGAGCCAAACCATACCTATTACATTTCTCCCTGCCCCCAACCTTCCCACCCCTCCCCCCATCCACCCTCTTTGAGGGTCCCAGCTCAGCTGGATCTCAGTTCCTAATATTCTTTTCATTTTCTATTGGGATTCATAGCATGAAGGGCAAAACAGCCAGAATGAAATGGCTTTCCTTGCTCCAGTTACCAAGGCCACTGAGATCCCATGACCAGAACCTGTTACCTCACCTTTCACCTCACCTCCTAAAAATATAAAAAGTTTTTCATGGATCTCTTTGGTTGGGGAATACACTGGAAATCTCTGGGAGGGGGGTGAGATGGCAGGTCAGCACTTTATCTCAATTAAGGACATTTTATTCCTCAACTCATAGTTTTGATTTATTTCAGAATTTGGCAATTCCTAAAACAGTTCTGACCCTTCCACTTTTCCTTCCTCTCCATTAAAAAGTTCCTTATTCCTAGGGGCAAATATTAATTCCTCTGTTTGCCCTTTAAACTTCTTTCCTAACTTGGTTTGGAAGTAGTAGTTTTGTGTGGTGGTGAATTCCATTCTCACATCCTCTTCAGGATCCTCTTCTTCTCAAGCAGAAATCTGAAACAGAAAGGAGAGACATTACTTCTTAAGATTCTTACTGGTTTTAATTTTTCAAGTTTTTTAGGCTTAGTATAATGTTCTAAGTAAAATAAAATGACATAAATTTGAAAAGCCCTTTGTAAACTTTAAATTATATTATTATATTATTTTCGGTCTCAGACTTATCACTAAACTCCTTCTAATGGCAGCAATGGCTTCAATTACTTCTTAAGTACTCTGCTATGTACTAACTGTACTTAAGCTCTGGAGATACAAACAAAAAGAGAGACTTAATTCTCAAAGATGTTAGATTCTAATTAAAGACAACACACAAAAGGGAATTGAAAAGCAGGGGAGGGAGCAGAGAGGGGGGGGAAATTACTTGCATAGGGTCGGGCAAAGTCCAAATGATCTGAAAGTAGGCAGGAAGAATAATAATAAATTCATGAGCTTGTCTTGAATATGAAAGCCTTTGGAGGAACTCTCCAATGGGAAAAGTGGGCCTGCCAAGTAAAAAGATATTCCAGTATGAGAAGATCCCAGGCACTGAAAAAAGTTGCTTTTTTTTTTTTTAATATAGATTTTTATATACAAAACATATGCTTGGGTAATTTTTCAACATTGACCCTTGCAAAAACTTCTGTTTCAATTTTTCCCCTCCTTCCCTTCACCCCCTCCCCTAGATGGCAGATAATCCCATACATGTTAAATATGTTAAAGTATATGTTAAATACAAAACAAATATACATATTTATACAATTATCTTGTTGTACAAGAAAGATTGGATTTAGAAAGAAGGTAAAAATAACCTGAGAAGAAAAAACAAAAATGCAAGCAAACAACAGAAAGAGTGGAAATATTATGTTGTGGTCCACACTCATTTCTCAGTGTTCCTTCTCTGGGTATAGCTGGTTCTGTTCATTATAGATCAATTGGAACTTATTTGGATCCTCTCATTGTTGACAAGAGCCACTTCCATCAGAATTGATCATCTTATAGTCTTGTTGTTGCTGTGTATAATGATCTCCTGGTTCTGCTCATTTTATTTAGCATCAGTTCATGTATGTCTCCCCAAGCCTCTCTGTATTCATCCTGCTGGTCATTTTTTATAGAACAATAATATTCCATGACATTCATATACCACAATTTATTCAGCCATTCTCCAATTGATAGGCATCCATTCATTTTCCAGTTTCTAGCCACTATGAAAAGGGCGGCCACAAACATTTTTGCACATGTGGGTCCCTTTCCCTTCTTTAAAATCTCTTTGGTATATAAGCCCAGTAGTAAGATTGCTAGATCAAAGGGTATGGACAGTTTGATAACTTTTTGAGCATAGTTCCAAATTGTTCTCCAGAATGGTTGGATCCAATCACAATTCCACCAACAATGCATCAGTGTTCCAGTTTTCCCACATCTCCTCTGACATTCATCGTTACCTTTTCCTGTCATCTTAGCCAATTTGAGAGGTGTTTAGTAGTATCACTGAGGAAAGTTTCAAAATGAAAAGGCAACTAAGGTACGAAGGGAGGAGAGCAGAACTTTATTTTCTGTGCTATAAGGACTATAAGTAGTACCTATTCATGTTACCTGCCTTGGTAGAGGTTATTTTCTGGAAAGGGGGTCATCACATTGTTCTGTTCCTAGTAGGTACTAAACAAGTTTGTATCTATAAAAAAAGCTGTATCTATAAAAAGATCACAGTAAAGGCAATATTTAAGTTCCAAATGAGTTGTGCAGACAATAAATGCTATTAGAGTTTGGAGGAAGGAGAGGATACTGTAGATTGGGGTGTTGTGGAAGACTGAACAGGGTGGAGGCCCCTTGGACAAGACCTTGAAGAAAGGAAAGGGTTCAGATGAAGGATTTTCCTGGCAAAGGGAATGATGTAATATGATTTTGAGGTCCCCTAACCTTGAGGCTTCTGTTCGAATGAGTCCTTAGTCTTCTGGCTTTGGAATCTGCCTTAGGAAGCAAAATCACATTACATCAGGAACAACTTGAATAAATGCACCAAGGCAATCTTGTACCATAGACTTAAGCCATTCAACATATACAGAGAGTCAAAGAAAATAAAAAAGTTTTGTATGGGATTATTCATCTCTGGGGGTAAATTTTTCCCACAAAATTCATATAGTGTCATAGATTGAGAGCTGGAAAGGAACTTAGAGACCATTTCGTCTAATCTCTTTTTATACATGAGGAAAAAAAGGACACAAAGATTTTAAATAATTTGGCTAGAGTTAAATAGCAGAGAGTATCTGAGTAAGGATCCAAATTGAAATTTTTCTGGTTTTAAGTCCAATATTCCATCCATCATTTCACCGTTTTTCAGATAATCTCATTCTCCACTTAACCTCCCCTTCCTCTTTTATGTGTATTGTAACATATTATTATATTTATATTCTGCTTCCTCTCCTGCCTCCTTCACTGATGTCATATCTGATTCTTCATCTACTTCTTGTCTTCTTAAGGTAGTTATTTCCCAAGATTCTGATCTTATGTAGATGATTTTCAGCCCTAAATATCTAGACCTAGTTTCTTTCTAGTTTGTATCACTAACTATCCCCAGGTATTTTAAGCTAGGTATTGTATAGAGAAATCAAAGTCAATATATCTAAAAAAAGAACTCATCTTTTCCTCCAAATGTACCCTTTTTCTGTACTTTCTTATTTCTCTGTAGAGTATCTCTACCCTTCTACCAATTCAAGTTTGTAACTTCAGTGGTATCTTCAAATCCTCACTGTCCCTCATTGTATGTAATGATAATAATAATATCAATAATAACTTATGAGAGCTAATTGTTAAATTTTCAGTGTGAGCATTTTGCATTTCTTTTTTGTACCTCAAGAACTGGTTAAAGTCACAAATCAGGATTTGTTTTATTGTTTTGTTGGTTGTCCAAACTTAAGAAAATGTTGGGAAAAGAATAATAAAGACTAAACTTAAAAATGTGTTGTATGTATTTTTTTCCCAATAAGTTGTTATTTACGACCACATTCCTTTTTTTTTTTTTTTAACAAAGCATTGGAATAAAGCATTATATTAATAGCTATAGCACAACCACTGCATTGGGAGAGTCTTGAATGGTGTCATCAGGAGTTTATTCTCTATTTGGTAAGCAATCCCCACTGAATATTTATGTACTTAATTTCTGCTGATCATATCCATTCATCAGGACGTTGCTTAAACAGTAGTCTGGAGGATGAATTGGAGAGGTAACAGACAGGAATAGAAGAGCTATTTATTATAAGAGTCAAGGTAATAGATTTGGTAAGGGCTAGATTAAGGAAATTGGTTCTATTGAGAGGATGGGTTAGATTTGAAAGGTTAAAACAACAGTAGTTTAGCAAGTATTTTTATGTGAGAAGTGAGAAAGGAAAAAAGTGTCAAAGATAGCTTTAAGATGATAAGATTTATGGTTGAAGAAGAGGGTGAAGGTGAGGGTGACCATTAGGAGAAATATAGCCTGTAGGAGGAGAGAGAGGTGTAGTTTTGAGCATGTTGAATGTCCTGGAGGACATCTAAGTAGAGATATCTAGTAGGCATGTAGAAATAAGGGGATAGGGAGAGACTGGTCATAAAATCACAGAACAGGAAATACATATCTGGGAATCATTTGCATAATAACAGAAAGTAACATTTATATGTTATCTTAAATTTAAAAAGCTTTTTCTTTCCTCAAGCTTCCCATTCTGTCTTTAGCAGGAGCTTTCCCTGTTTTTCCCACTGCTAGTACATCCCTCTTTGAGATTACCTTCCAATTTCACCACATGTGTTTTCTATGTACTTATTTGTATGTTGTTTCTTCTATTAGAATGTGTGGTTTTTGAGAGCAAGACCTTTTTTTTTTTTTTTTTTAATCTTTCTTTGTATCCTCAGCACTTGATACAGTGCAGGAAACATAGTAAACACTTAACAAATACTTGTTGATCAGTTGATCAACTTTCCTCACAGCCTCACTGCCAGGTAGACAAATGCAAACCTGAATCATTATTCCTGTTTTTTTGGATGAAGAACCTAAAACTCAGAATTTTCAATTGACTTTACTAAGGTTATATTACTAAAAATGAGAGCCAGGAATTGAAACCAAGTACCTAATGATTCCAAGTCCAGTTTTTTTTTTTTTTTTTTTTTTTTTTTTTTGAAACAAGCTTCATAGAAAGATCTGGACTTAAAAATAGATGACATAGCAAAGGAGCAAGGACAGGAAGGGACAAGAGGGCTAATGACCAGATATTGAATGTCTCCTCTGCCCCCTACTTTAAGTGATAGTCACATAATGTTGGTGAATAAAATACAATTATTTTCTACTTTGCAGTATAGTGAAGCATAAAAATGCATCCTCCCTCACTAGATTGGGAACATCATGAAGACTGGCCCAAGTCTTGTTCATCTTTGTACCTCCCCTAATGCCTAGCATGGTGCTCTCTCAAAACAACATAGTAGTTGAATTACATTACTCATGCTCTTTAGTAGCCTCTGTGTCATATGTGTTTTTGAAGAAAACTACCTTGTGGTCTGGAAAGCCTATTATGAGACCTCAGGGATATTAATTGTATAGTTCTCTCCCACGGTTATACAAGTGCTGAAAAAGTGGCTCTTTTTAGAGAGTCTCTTGTCAAAATGCCAGGTAGTTTGTTTTTGACATTTGAAACTGCTGGTAAATAATAGTCTTGCTTCTGTCATAGCTAATGTTGACTTGAAGGCATTTGGAGTGCATTTCTCAACTCTGGCCTTAACAGGGAGACCTGAATCTTGACAGATATTTCTTCTTGCTTGCCCAAGGCAAGTGAACATAAAGATTTCAATTGTTTGTCTCCAAGATCATAGGTTTTTGCTCTGTAGATGGCACACAGAGCTATTACTATCTAAAGCTCAAACCAACTCTGTGGAGTTGGAGTTCTATCTGCTTATACTACTCCCTATAAATGACATTTGAATCAATTAAATATCTTTGCATTTTAGGACCCTGCAGATTTTGGCTGTTCTGCTTTGGTAAGCCTCTATCAGTCCGGATGTCATACTTAATTACTGGGCTCTTTAAAATCAATAAGCATTTTTATTGTTTCAGTATTTGAGAGGAAACAAGCCCCTGAGCATTAACCCACTAGCAGAATGCACTGTGTGCCATCTGTCAGAGAGAATTTGGGCCCTTTACGCGCAATGCTTTCTCATGTTGCCGTGTCCATTAGACATTTAATTGACGTTCTTCGTTTTCTTCTGTGTTTGGGAATTTTTTATTATTATTACATTTTTGCCTCGTCTCTCCCAGCATCAAGTACATATTCCCTGCCTGTTGTTGTTTCTAACAAGATGTCATTAAAAAAAAAGTTCAAAATTCTCAAGGTAAATGGGGGAAGAGGAAGGTAAGAAAAAAAATTGAGTTCTAAAGTGGTGGATGTGAATTATATTGCAAGAATTCTGCAGAATTCCATAGAAGTTGGCATGTCTCTTGTCTTGCTGAAACCAATAAATAAACATGCAGTTTGTTTCAAAATAAATATCAAGGGCATGGTTAATTAAACCGGTCTGTTTGGTAGTTTTAAAAATGGTCTGTAAGGAAACTGCACTTCTGTTCTAGTCATTAGCTCAGAATTTCAAATAATTAAGGCTACATGATTTTAAAGCATTGTAGCTAGTGTTATAGATTGTGACTGTTTGAAGTAACCCTTTCTTTATTCCTTCTCAGCACATGTTTCTTTGGAGATAAGTTTGCCCTATAGCAGTATGTTTTCTGACTCCAAATTAGAAGAATCATTTCCTGCAAATTTTTTTTCACATAAAATCAGAATAAATGAATGGCATCCCCATCACTGGAAACTTTGTTTCTAATATTCCTGCACTGAATGCAAATAAAAGCAAGCAAGACAGTGCCTACCCTCTTGGAGTTTATATTCTAAAAGCTGAAGACAACAAGCAAAGGGGAGTTGAGGAACAGAAAATAGGAGAGGGTGAAGATATCATGAAAGTTTAGAGGAATCCTGGTAGTTTGGAACAGAACAAAACCTAGGGTAGCTCCCCTGGAAAACTGTATTTTCAGATAGGGAGGCAATAGATTAGAGATCTAATTGCCTGGTTGGAGAAGTCCTGAAAATGTGAAGCTTTGAAGGGCCGTTAATTGTTCATAAAGGTCCATTTCTGAGGTGATGATATTGATTTTTTTTCTTTTTATCTATATCAATTTGTATTTCACATGGTAGTGTCTTCCCTCTTTGGGGATGGCTTTACAATTTAATTACTTATCTGAATGTAAAATTGCTCTTGTGTTGAATTAAATGTTCATCAAGAATTTATCTGTGACAAACATATATTTAATTTTTCTGCTACTCAAGATGTATATTTCATACATCAGGTATATGTCTGCATCAAAAAAAAATTCAACTATCTGCATTATTTTTCTATTGTGATAGGCAATCATGTATTTGCTTTACTTCCATTTGTCAAATCATGAAAATATTGGCCAAACCTGAGTCTTTCTCACAAAATAAAAACTACAAAATAAATTCTTATTTGCATCTATTTACCACCACTAATGGACTTAATGCAGGGCAAACAGCTTTAAGGAAAACAAATGATTAAGATATGCTAAATATGAATAGGAAGGACAATTAATTTGCTAGTTGTTTTTCTTTGTTATATACAACAGTTGTACTGACATTATTTAAATTAAAAACCTTTATAGTTAACTTTTCACTGAAAGAGAGCATGGTAGAGAGTTGATCTTGGAGTAAAGATGTCATGGGTTCAAGTTCTGCCTCCAATGTCTTTTGACAATGTGATTTTGGTTACAAGTTCCTAGGTGCCCAGATTACTTGAGCTCTCAATCACCCAAGCAACTTTCTCACCAAAATTGCAGAGAGATAGTTCCTTATCCTGGGTGCTGGACACAGGGAAATAACAGGTTTAATGAGCATAGGACTTTTCCCCATTTCCTTAAACCACTGAAGACAAGTTTATATTTGGCTTTGAACTTCAAAATTTCAGAAAAACAAACTTTCCTCAAACACTTTCTCCCTCTCTTAGTTGTATCCCTAAGCCTTTCCAGGCCTGTCTTTTGGACTTGCTTGTCTAGAGGAAAGAAATGAACAGACAACGTACTTGAAGTTAGTAAGAACTAATTGCCTAGAATTTAAAAGGGGTTTCTGTGTTATGAAAATCAAAAGTATTCAATGTGATATTTAGAATCATTAGGGCTTGATAAAGACCTTGTGAAATCACCGAAGTCATCCTTCTGCCTCTAAGCAAGGACATGTGTGGATCTAAAGTACTTCTGAATCCTTTTTTAAAGCCAGGAGGAGATCCATTACTTTATTTGTAATAATAGAGTAAATTTGAGAAGTCTTTGCTTGCTCTTCAAAACTCTCCCCACCAATTAAGTTGCAACTCTCTGTAGAAACCTTTAGGAAATTGTCTGAGGCACATAAGAGTTAAACAATTTGCTCAGGGGTACCCAGAGGTTGAATTTGAATCTATATTTTCCTACCCCCAAGCCTAGCCCTTTATTCACTGACTACATTAAACTTCTTCTGTAGTTTTAAATTATAGGAAACTTTTATGGTCAAGTTATTATTGAAGTCTATGTAAAATTAGATCCATGTAGCCTAAAAGATGTAATTCCTAGTGATGGAAAGAGATGAGATCTTGGGTCATTAGATGGGATTGGCAGAGAAAGTCTGAAGTACTGGTAAGATTGCTTCTTTAGGCAAGAAAGGAAGGACCCTGATGGGGATCAGCTCAGCCTTACATCTCACTCCCTGTGGAGGTCATCGGTACCCCACTTTACAATATCTAATCAAAAATTCAAGTTCTGTAAAACTGCCAAGGTTAACTTTCCCCTATAAATCTGTCTATGGCCCATGCCATCTTTTTTTTTCCCTTTTTTTATTATAGCTTTTTATTTACAAGATATATGCATGGGTAATTTTTTTCAGCATTGACAGTTGCAAAACCTTTAGTTCCAGTTTTTCCCTTCTTTCCCCAAACCCACTCCTCTAGATGGCAGGTAGACCAATGCTTGTTAAATATGTCAAAGTATATGTTAAATTCAATATAGCCCATGCCATCTTTGCTGAATCTCTTTTGGTTAGCCCACCACTGAGTGTCTTTCCTCCCATTTCCCCCATAATGCTTCATGCTGTTTTTCTCCTTGTCATAGCTAACTAACTCTTTTAGGGTGCTAGGGTTTAGTTTGCCAGTCAAGGACACACACCTACCTCATGAGGCATTTCCTTTTTCTTGTTATGAGTTCCACTAGGTAACTTGTTTTTTTTTTTTCCTTTCTTAATTGTTAAAATTCATTTCTTTGATATCTGTATGTTCTCCCAAATCTATTTCATATTTATAACTCCTAGTACCTATGTTATTTCTTCATTTTGTCTGTAACCTCTTGTCATAAATAAACCCACCTTTTGCCAAAGAGAAAGGCCATTGTAAATTTTTTCCCATGACTGAACTCCAACATTTAGTGCCAATCCCCAAAATTTGTGCCAGTTGTTTTCCTAAATCCTATCATTTGGTGCCTGGATATCAATTTCATCATTTGGTGTGCTGAACCTTAAACACATCAAAAGGATCTGGTCATGTTAATCAAGTAACAGCTCCCTGTGAAAGAAACATATGGCTATTTTGAAAAACTGATTGGTTGCTTTTCAAGTCTTTGTTGCTAATGACCATGTCTTAAAATCTTTTAAAATGAGATGCCATATCAATGAGTAAACATTTATTTATCATTGACTATGTGATGGGAATACAAAAAGAGGCAAAAGATAGTCCTTGCCCTCAAAGAGTTTCCTATCTAATGTAATGCCACATATCTATTATCATTAGAGAGTATTTTCTGAATTGTCTATGTATGTTGTATTATTGTAAAAAACAACTAATTGTAGAACTACTCTGTCCTGTCCAGCTAAATAACTTTGATTTTTAACAATTCATACTACTATTCTACTGGGAAGGGAATATCTTTAGAATTACAGAATTAAATTCTGTACTCTTGCCAAATGCCTTGCATCTTCTTTCTTAGCAGAAATGATGATGCAAAGGGTCAGGCTTTAAAAAAAAAGTATAATTAAACCTTTTCTCCTTTTCCTAATTAGAAGAATTAGTGTGGTGGAGAGAGACAAAGCTCCCCATTTGAAGAAGAACACTGCTGGAAGTTTGATAACTTTTGGCAACATATAATAGCTTTAAGCACCAGACTTGTAGATAAGTCTAAGGAATTTATGATTCTACATGCTATACTATTTGAAAATAAACAGTTTGTCTTCCCATGGGGGATCACCATGACCTTCTTTCTACTTACCCTCTCTAATTCTTCTTTCTATTAAATGCCTCTTTTCAAATCTACCATGCAATGCCAAGGAACGGATTGAAGTCGGGCAGATGATAGGACTTTTTTTCCTAAAGAAAAAAAAAATGAGGTTTTGGAGGAACTAGACAATCTGAGGAAAGATGCTTCAAGGGCATAAAGTACTTCCAATGTGAGAATTCCTAAAAGTCCTGGTATAGACTGAACTTCCAGGATAAGGATGTTTCAGGGACATTAGAGAGAAAATCCTGGGAGTTAGGAACATAGTATGATGCTATAAGTAAGAATTATCAAGCTTCTGTAGGCACAAATGTGGCAACGTGAAATAAATAGGGTTGGTTCCTATCCTATTCATTATACAATTGTGTTTGATTTGTGCTTTTAACCAGGATTTCTTGAGCACTTTCTTAAATAATGCTTTATATTTGTATAGCATTTTTCTCCTTTGAAAAGCACTTTAATGTTATTATTTAAGGTTTGTTTTTTTTTTTTTTTTTTTTTAGTTATGTCTGACTCTTTGTGACCCCATATGGGATTTTCTTGGCAAAGGTATGAGAGTAGTTTGCCATTTTCTTCTCTGGTCCATTTTACAAATGAGGAAACTGAGGTTAAGTGAATGTCCAGAGTCACACAACTACAAAGTGTCTGAGGTCAGATTTGAACTCCGGAAGAAGAGTCTTCCTAACAACAGATCTAGCACTCTTATCTTTTGCTTCAGGTTGCCCATAAAATGCTCAGATGCCTCTCATCTAATCTGATCCTTATACAACTGCAGAGCAGGTATTTTATCCCCCTTTTAAGGATAAAGAATCAGACCCAGAGAGAATATATATATATATATATTTATATTTATATTTATATTTATATAAATAATTAGTAGCCAAGTCAGAATTCCTTATTTAAGTATAACATGCTGCTTATGATCTCCAGCCCTATTCTTAAGGGGATGTGGAAAATAAAATGGACAGTCTTTGCTCTTAATGAGTTTAAAATTTGATAGTGGCAACAAAGCTTACACAGGAGAAGCAGCATAAGACTACATAATCAAATGTTAAATTGTTTGATTCAGGAATGTGCCACCCAATTTAAAGTCCATTTAAATGTTTTGGAGCTAAATACTCTAAGCATCTGTGTTGAAAGAAAGAGCCAAAATATACTGCCAACTAAATCGAAACTTACATAAATGGAGTATTCTTCAGTGTAGTCATACAAGTTGCTTTTGCAAGGGTCTGTGATTTCATCTACATGGGGGTATTTCCCCACCTTCCCACCTTCCTCAGATACAGACTCCAGCTCTTCTTAGCCAACAGTTTAAAGGATTGCTGAGGCCAAAATGTTCATATTGCCATGCTTTGAATAGACAAGATAGTTTAGTGGAGAAAATGACATTTTCACCTGTCTGTCAGCCTTACTGACATTAATCCTTTTCATCTTCCCTTTCTTCTTTTTCTTCCTCACTTAAATTTATTTTATCTTATACGAAATTCTATCAAAATTTGCCAACCTAATTAGATCCTGGTGGCTTTATGTACTGACATCCCCTTCCTTCCTTGCCCCAGGATAGTCTCCATTTTTTTTTTTCAAGGAGTTCGATGTCTGACACAATCTTTTTCTCTCCTACTGGGGGACTTATGACTATATTCTCCTCTCTCCACAATCGTAACCCCTTATTGAACCAATGAAACAATTATATTGGTACAGCCTACCCATGAAAAATGAATACTCCTTAAGCTATGTAAGTTGCTCTTTATTTATTTAAAACCACTTTATAATTCAATAAATGTATTTTGCAATCTTTTGATAGATTCTAAGTAACTTTTTAAAAGTGCAATCTGAGTATGTCACTTCTAAGTCTTTTCTGATCCTCTTATCTACTGTGTATTCCCCACAAAACTGTTTTTTATTATGTTTATGCTTATATTTATGCTTTCTCTCCCCTTAGAATGTGAAGTCCTTGGGGTCAAAGTCTGTCTCACCTTTTTCTTTATATCCCCAGCACTTATCAAAGTTCTTGACAAATATAAGTACTCAATAAAGACATGTTCATTGATTACATTGGATATAATAGGTGCTAAACAAATATTTGTTAAATCAATAAAATTCTACATGAGGATCATCTCCAGTCATCCTGAATTATAACTTGTTTCTGGACCCAAATGCCTCTGAAGGAGAAAGGGAGACTGGTGATTTTGCATAGCCCTCTCACACTTAAATCCAAATCAATTGCGTGCCATGGTGTCACCTCCCTAATATCATGGTCCTCTTTGAGACTGAAGGACAAACAATAGACTGTAGGTGAGAACCTAATCACCAAATGGGGAAAAATGGCACTTACCTCTCTCATTTCACATTCCCTCAAAATAAAAATAATGGAAAAATACTAAAAAGGATGGCAGACATTATTTGATTTATTATCTATTTTGTTGCTTGCTTTTTATTCAGGGGGAAATGATTGTTTTTAAGCATACACATATGTCATGGGTAATGATGAAATTAATAATATACTTAGTGGATGAGAATAATAATCAAATTGATGTATTATATATCTCTTTGCATTTCTGTCATCAACTCTAATTATTTAAGTAAGAAGTTGAATCCTGACCAGAATTCTTTAGTAAATAAAGCTGTTTTTTTACAAGTATGTTTGAATGTCACAAGTTTTAATTTTATAGTCCTGGCCTGGCAGGAGGTCTGGCTTAACATATATTTTGAGGTCATGAGATATTTGATAAATGTATATGACAAACATCAAACATCCTCCATAATTGAAGCATACATAGAAGCATAGCTAATGAATTTTCTAATTGCTATTTCCTGATGCAAACATTATTGATCTTTATCTTTAGCCCCAATCGAAAAAGGAACACTTTTACATTGCCTCTAACACGAATATATGTGAGTAGAGACATAGTTTTACTTCAGGGTATGAACAGTTTTGACATAGTTTTACTTCAGAGTAAGAACAGTTTTAGCTGGGTCCCAGAGTATGATGTAATAGGGATCTAATGCTACTGTGATTTCTGCTGGCCAAATGGCTGTGGGTCATGTGTTTTATAAGGTGACTAAATACAGTAGTCAATTGGAAACAAAGCATTCCTCTTACAGAAGAAGAAATCTAAAGGCCACCATTATGTTATTACTTATACACTGGACTCTGAAATAGACTCTCTTTTCTTTCCTCAAAGAAAAGATTATTTAGTGAATTCCCATCCTGTGCATTTTATCTTGAAACCCACATGAGTTTGAATACATGGCAAATTCTCAGAATTCAAATACTGAATGTGAATCAAAAGTGGCCTTGAACTTTTAAAAGGTCCGAAAAGTCTTGAAATATAACAGAATAGTCATAGAATCTAAGAGATGAAGGATCTAAGAGATATTATAATCCAACCTTTTTACTTTCAGATGAGAAAACTGAGGTACAGAAAAAATGTTGTTAACTTTCCCAGAATCACCCAGCAAGTTACTGTTGAGTCTAGGATGAAAATTTGAGTGTCCTGTCTTCTAAATTACTCCTTTTCTCATTACATGACAATGTTTACCATCTACCCAAACCCTACTTATCTAAATATTGGCACTGAACTCTTTTCACAAAAGAGAAACTATTTTAATTTGTTGTTTTTTGAAAACTCCATCAACAAGTCATTAATTAACAATGAGAATATAAGAGAATTATATGATTTTCATCATAATAACAAGAACAACAAGAACAGTATACACAGACTCAGAAAGTTTGGCATGGTCATATCCTAGCTTTCCTTAACTTTGTGTGAACATAGTGCTTTACAATATTATCTCATTTGATCCTCACAAAAACCATGGGAGGTGGGTCTTCTTGACTCTAGGGTCAGTATTTTAATCACTGGAACCCCTACCTCCTACACTCTGCTACAATTTAAATGTAGTTATAGCATTGATTAGTTTATTGTTTCCTGGAAATGTTGTTAAAAGGAGTCGGGGCATGTTCATAGTGACACGATTGATGGCACATTAGCTAGACTTTAGTGTCCTAATGAATGACTAGATAAGTTGAAGGTCTCAGTATGTATTGGTGGTGGCAGAGTGGGGAATTAGAGAGAAGTTAATGAGACATAATGGCCAGAGGTAAGAATTGACTGACTAATGTAGGTAGCTCAATCCAGTCTGAGCAGCTAAGTGATTTGGTGGATAGAGTACCAGGACCAAAATCAAAAAGAATCATCTTCCTAAATTCAAATCTGGTTTCAGACACTGGCTGTATGCTCTTGGGCAAGTCACTTAATCTTATTTGCCTCAGTTTTATCACTTGTAAAATTAGCTGGAGAAATGGCAAACCATGCCAATTCTTTGCCAAGAAAGCTCTAAATGGGATCATAAAGAGTTGTACAAGCATGACAAAAGAAGCATGTATGAAGAATTTTCTGTGTATTTGACACAGTATTAAAGTAGCAGGGATACAAAGAAAGAAAAAACAAAACAAAAACAAAAACAAAAAAACAACAGTTCCTGCCTTGTAGAAGCTTACATTTTAGCGGCTATGAAAACTGGGTAGATTTTCTCCTCTATGTACTCCTGCCTTTCTCATCCCTTCAGGAAAGGCAATAGCAGAGAATCACTGTTACTTATGGGGAGAGATGGGTAGAAAAGGGAAGATGGCAAGATGCCTAAGTTGGATTGGTCTTGGTGTTTTGGCTGATACTTATATGACAACCCTATCTGGTAACTCTTGGCAGCCTATCCTTTTTATTACCTTAAATCAAACAGCCTATTTTAATTAGGTCTCCTTATTTTACTGATGAAATTTAGAATCACTAAGTAACTTGTATGATATCATTCAGTGAATAGGGCAGAGCAGGTTACCTGTCCTCTAGTCTAATGCCTTCTTCACTACAATGCATTGATAAAAAGCGAGTATAAATGTATTTCTGTCCACCCCAATGAAATAGAAGTCTCCAGTGCACTCTAAAATTGACCTAAAATAAAATCATACTGTATTATATTTGATTGAGCTAAAATGAACATACTAGAATGAATAAGTATTAATTAAATATTTAAATAAAATGATTTTGCTTACCTTATTAAAATTTAGAAGGATTTTAGAGGAAGAATGTCCCAGGTCTATTAGTAAAAAGATATCCAGGGAAGTTTGAATAAATGCCTTCTTTTTCTCTTTCAACAAATTCCCCTTTAGTTAGAAGCAGTATTCAAAAGTCATTAAATTGATCATTTAAAAAAGTCATTGAAGCTCTCAGATAGTCGAGGGAGGGAGATCATGAGGATCTTTAGTTATAAGGGTTTGTTTTCTTTAATTATACATTTCCTCTTTTTCTCTCAGTTCTTTCTACTTTGTCTATATGGCTTTTCAATATATTAAATTGGATTAAGTTTCTACTGCCCAAGGATTGGCAACCTATATAGCAAACTGGACAAATATTGAATGAGATGATTTGGGAAAGGGGCAGGGCACAGAAGCCAAAGTTATGGGAGAAGTAAACATATGTTTATTAACTCCTCTCAACCTATCTGTCCTCACCCTTGTCACTGAACATCTACTTAGATCTTAGCAGAGGAAATCAATTGTAGATATCAGAATCACTGGATTACCTAAAAGTCATAATCAAAAAGAGGCTCTAGACAGCATCCTTCAAGAAATTATTAAGGAAAACTGCCCTGATGTTCTGGAACTAGAGGGCAAAGTAGATCTTTAAAGAATCGACCTATCACCTCAGGAAAGAGATCCCAAAATAAAAACGCCAAGCAACATTATAGCCAAATTTCAGAATTATCATATCACAGAAAAAAATGGTACAAGAAAGAAACAATGCAAATATCAAGAAATCACAATAAGGATTATTTAGGACTTGGCAGCTATTGAAGGACTAGAAGTCATGGAACATGATATACAAGAAGGTAAAGAGGTAGGACTACACCCAAGATCACTTACTTGATGAAATTAAGCCTAGAACTTCAATAAAATAGAAGGATTTCAAACTTTCATACAAAAACCAGAATTAAAATTTGTAGCAGTCCAGTATCAAGGCCTACAAAAAGCATAAGCAGGAAAAGAAAACATAAAGAATTCAGTGGAGCTGCACTATTTACATCTTTATATGGGAAAATTATACTTACAATTCTTATTGTATCACTAATATTACAGCTATAAGGAACACACATAGAACGTATAAGATAAATTAGAGGGAATGGAATAAAAAATTAAGGGTTGAGAAAGAGGAGTACACTGGGCACAGAAGGAAAGAAGAGGTAGAATGGTGTAAATTATTTCATCTGAAAAGGCATGAAAGACCTATTATAAAAAGGGGAAGATGGGACGACTGGCAATGAGCATCACTTGAATTTTTTTTTTTTTTTTTTTTTTTTTTTTTTTTTTAGGCTGGGGTTAAGTGACTTGCCCAGGGTCACACAGCTAGGAAGTGTTAAGTGTCTGAGACCAGATTTGAACTCAGGTCCTCCTGAATTCAAGGCTGGGGCTCTATCCACTGCGCCACCTAGCTGCCCCCATCACTTGATATCTTTATTAACATTGGCTCAAAATGGGATTAATACACATAATCAGTTGGATATAGAAATCTATTTTCTTTAACAGGGAAGTAGAAAGGAAGGAGACTAAGTAAGAGGAATAAAGATTGGGGAGTGATAGAAGGGAGGTCAGATCAGGGGAGGTGGTAGACAGGAGCAAAAACACTGGTGAAGAGGGAAAGGATGAAAGAATAAGAACAATTGAGGAAGAATAGGATAAAGGGAAATATATGAATAGTAATGAACGATGAGGGTAATAATCATATATGGGTGGTGAGTGTGAATGGAATGAACTTTCATAAAATGGAAGGAGATAGTAGTAGACTGGATCAAAACTAAAATCTTATGTTGTTTACAAAAACCACACTTAAAACAAAGAGATATAACGAGTAAAAGTAAGGGACAGGAGTAGAATATATTATGCTTTTAGTTTTTAAAGAAACAGGGATAGCAATCCTGATTTCAAACAAAGCAAAAGCAAAAATAGACCTAATTAAATGAGATATGAAAGGAAACTACATCTTGCTAAAAGATACCATAGACAATGAAACGATATCAATGCTAAACAAATACTAAAAGGAATAGCATTCAGATTGTTAAAGGAGAAGTTAAGTGAGTTACAGGAAGAAATAGATAGCAAAACTATACTAGTGGGGAATGTCAACTGCTGCTCTTTCTGAATCTGATAAATCTAACCAAAATATATAAGAAATAAATTAAGGGGGGAAATGGAATATTAGAAAAGTTAGATGTGACATACCTTTGGACAAATCTGAATGGGAACAGAAAGGAAGATATCTTTTTTCTCACAGCAGCACATGATACCTACACATAAATGGACCATTTAACAAGACATTAAAAATCTCAAAATCAAATGTAAAAAGGCAGAAATATTAAGTATTCTTTTCAGATTATAAAGCAATAAAAGTACATTCATCAAAGGTCAGTGGAGTGATTGATTAAAAATTAACTGGGAACTAAATAATTCAATCCTAAAAAATAAATGAGTCAAAGAACAAATCATAAAAAAAAATCAATAATTTCATTAAAGAGAATGACAACAATGAAGCAACATACTAAAATTTATGATATTCAGCCAAAGCAATACTTGGGGGGAAATTTATTTCTCTAAATTATGACATCAACAAAATAGAAAAAAAGAATAGATCAATGAATTGGGCATGCAACTAAAAAACTTGAAAAAGAACAAATAAAAAATCCTCAGTTGAGCACCAAATTGGACACCAAAGGTGAGATTAATGATTGAAAGTAAAAAACCTATTGTACAAATAAATTAATCTACACACATACACACACACAAATATACACACACACATACCCCTACAGTAATACAGATAAATCATTGATTAATTTCATTAAAAAGAAAACAAAAGATCCTGTATCAGAATTGAAAAGGGTGAAATTAACATTAATGAAGACATTAAAGCAGTCATCAGAAAACATTTTGCCCAATTTTATGCCAATACATCTGATAATCTGAGCAAAATCAATAAATATTTATGAAAATATAAATAACCTAGATTAACAAATTAACAAAAAATAGAAATTTAAAAAAATCCCATCTTAGAAAAGGAAGCTGAACAAGCCATTAATGAAATATATGGAAAAGTTTTCTTAAGTTAGATGGATTTAAAAAAGAATTCAATGAAACATTTAAAGAACAATTAATTCAAATACTATAAAAATGATTTTGGAAGAAGTCCTACCAAACTCTTTTTATGACACAGACATGTGCTGATATCTATCAGGAAGATCTAAAACTGAGAGAGAAAATTATAGGCCAATTTCTTTAATGAATATTGATGAAAAAATCTTGAACAAAATATTACCAAGGTGATTATGGCACTATAATATGAAGATTACACACTAAGATCATGTGGGATTTATACCAGAAATGCCAGGCTTATTCAATATTAGGAAAACTATCCACATAATTGACCACATCAATAAAAAAACCTCAACAGAAATCATATATTATCTCAGTATATGCTGAAACAGCTTTTGACAAAATACCACTCATTCCTATTAAAAACACTAGAGAACCTAGGAATGAAAGGAATGCTCCTTAAAATGATAAGCATTCTCTATCTAAAATCATTGGAAAGCATTATCTGTAATGGGGATGATCTAGAAGTCTTTCCATAATGTTCAAGGATGAAGCAAGGATGTCCATTATCACCACTATTCAATATAGGACTGGAAAAGATATCCATAGCAATAAGAAAAAAATAAATTGAAAAAATAGAATAGGCAGTGTGGAAACAAAAAGGTCACACTATGCAGATGAAGAGAGACTAAAAAAATTACTTGAAATAATTGACAACTTTTAACAAAATTGTAAGAAGTAAAATAAGCTCACATAAATCATCAACTTTTTTATGTATTCAAAAATGCCTAGCAAGAAGAGGTAGAAAGAGAAATTCCATTTAAAATAATTGTAAATAATAGAGTTTACCTGCCAAGACAAACACAACTATAGGAACACAATTATAAAATACTTTTCATGCAAATAAAGTCAAATCTAAACAATTGGAAAAATATCAATTGCTCATGGGTAGGCTGAGCCAATATAATAAAAATGGCAATTCTGCCTAAATTAATTTATTTATCCAGTGCCTTTCCAATCAGACTACCCAAAAATTATCTGATAGAGCTAGGGAAAAGTGACAACAAAAATAACCTGGAAGGATAAAAGTTCAATAATATCAAGGGAATAGATGGAGAAAAAAATAAAGGAAACTGGCCTAACAATACCAGATCTCAAACTATATTATAAAACAGTAATCATCAAACTATTTGGTACTGACTAAGAAAAATAGTGGTGAATCAGTGGGATAAATTTGGTACACAAGACACAGTAGTCAGTGACCACACAAACCCCATGTCTGATAAACCCAAAGACCCCAGTTTTTGGGATAAGAACTCACTATCTGACAAAAATTGCTTTGGAAAACTGGAAAATAATAGGATACAAACTAAGTATAGATCAACATCTTACACTGTGTACCAAGATAAGGTCAAAATGGATACATGATTTATACATAAAAAGGGAATATCATAATCAAATTAAAAGAACAAGGAGAAGACTACCTTTCAGATCTATAGGGAAAAGAATTCATTCTCAAACAAGAGATAGAGAAGCATTATGAAATATAAAATAGATAATTTTATTTTATTAAATTAAATAGCTTCTGTACAAACAAAACTAATGCAACTAATATTAGAAGGAAAGCAGAAAACTTGGAAATAATGTTTATAGCAAGTGACTCATAAATACCTCATTTTCCAGATATATAAAGAACTGAGTCAAATTTCTAAGAAAACAAGTTATTCCTCAATTGATAAATGATCAAAGGCTATGAATAAGAAATTTTCAGATTAAGAAATCAAAGCTATCTATAGACATCTAAAGAAATATTCTAATTCACTTTTGATTTGAGAAATGCAAATCAAAACAACTCTGAGATGCTACCTCATGTCTATCAGATTCTCTGATATGACAAAAAAGGAAAGTGAGAAATGTTGGAGGGGATGTGGGAAAATGGGGACACTAATGTATTTTTGATAGTTGTAAACTGATCTAATCATTCTAGAGAGCAGAATGCTCAAAACTATGCTCAAAGAGCAATCGAGGTGTGTACATCCTTTTACCCAGAGACATCACTATTATCCCAAAGATTAAAGAAAATAGAGAAGAGCCTGGGTGTACTAAATTATTTATAGCAGCCCTTTTCATGGTGGCAAAATATTAGAAATTGAGGGAATGCTCCTCATTTGGAGAATAGCTGATCAAGTTGGGGTATATGAAATTGATGGAATATTATTGTGCTATAAGAAATGATGAATAGGCAGATTTCAGAAAAAAAATGAAAAGACATATGAATTGATGCAAAGTGAAATGAACAGAACCAGTAAAATGTTGTGTACAGCATCAACAACATTGTGTAATGATCATTTATGAATAAATCTGCTTTTCTCAGAAAGCACAGTGAGCCAGGACAAATATATATAAAGGAAATACATAAAGGAAAATGCTATCCCTAATCAGATAAAGAACTGATAGACTCTGAATGAAGATTGAAGCATTTTTTCTCACTTACCTTATTCTTTTTCATGGTTATTTTTTCTTTTGGTCTGTTTATTTTTTCACAACTATAACTATTATGGAAATATGTGTTACAAGATAGCATATGTATAAATTATAGCAAACTACCTACCATCTTTAGAAAAAGGGAAGGGACGAAAGGAGACAAATCTGAAACTTAAAATCTTGCAAAAATGAATTCTAAAATTTTTCTTGATATGTAACTAAGTGGGAAATATTATTTAATTTAAAATCCCTCTACTAATGAGATAATATATGTAAATTGTTATAAAAGTGATATAAAAACCCTAACCCTAAAGACTGAATCTTTATTAGGCTGGAAGTACAAGTGCTACTCACAGATCTGATCCCATTATTTAATGACTTCTGATCTAGGCTAGTTTGCCCCTCCTTAGGAACATGGTAGTTCCCCACTCCTAGAGGTTTATCATATTGATGCCTTATTGCTTGCAAAGAGCCTGTTGACTTAGCCCACTTAAGAAATCAGTCTCAACCTCCCAGATATCAGGGATTATAATATGTGCCATTACACTTGGCAAGTACTAGCTATTGATGTTGATAGCAGAGAACAATTTTGCCATGGGTTCAAAGTGTTGTTTCTCTTTTCTCAATAATCCTGTTGCTATTCTCATCCCCAAACTATAAGTTTTGAAAATAGGGATGCCTCTGGCTATATGTTGAATTCTCCACACTCAATATATATATATATATATATATATATATATATATATATATATATATATATATATATATATATGTGTGTGTGTGTGTGTGTGTGTGTGTGTGTGTATACTAAACTGGGAGGAGAAGGGAAGGAAGGGCTTGCAGTATAGAATATAGACTTTTGTTTTTCCAACCTGTTTTAATATGGGCTGAATTCTGCTATCTTCTTAGTGTTTTGCACAGATGATAAATGGTGCTGTAACTTAAGTGTGTGGGAAAGAGCCACCTCCCCAGTGTAGACAAATTACTTGCTCCCAACTATACACCACTCATGGTGGATGGTTTGGGGCTTTCCCCCCATTACATTTGTCCTGGATGGAACACTATACAAAATAAGTGATTAAGACCAATGTTGATGGAGATGATAAGTGATCAAACACTTTACCTCTTGGATATATATACATCATTTATCTCACTTTTCACTCAGGAGAATTATTCTGAATCCACCAGCTATTAGGCCACTGGCAAACAAAATCTCAGATTCAATTATCAGGTCTCCTCTTTCAAAGCTGGCTGGGAATGTTGCTCTAATTGTAATCATGGCAAGCCTTAGCCTGATGTTTATACATTTATTCTTTATTTACACATTTCTTTTCTTCTAGTATTTCCTCCTTTCAAATCATTGCTAAAATTTAAATTTAAAATTTAATTTGGCAGCTAGATAGCATAGGGAAGAAAGTACCAGGCCTGGAGACAGAAAAAGGAGTTCAAATCTGATCTCAGATACTATAAGTGTATAGCTATTTGTCCCTGGGCAAGTCACTTATTCTGTAAATAAGTTTCCGCATCTGTAAAATAAGCTGGAGAAGGAAATGACAAAATACTTCAAGCATCTTTGCCAAGAAACTCCCAAAAGGGGTCATGAAAAGTCTGACATGACAAAAAAAACTAAACAACAAAAAATTTAAATGTATAAAGTTTATAAAGTACTTTTTATTTTTACAAGAAACGTGGATGATCTATTATTATCCACATTTTATAAATTAGAAAATTGAGAATGAGAAGATAAGTGACTTGGCCAAAGAATCACATAGATATCTAAGGTAGAATTTGAACTCATATTTTCCTGACTACATTGTCACTATCCACTATGCAAACTAGTTACCTTAGAATCACAAAATCATTGATTTAGGCAGTGGTTTTCAAATTATGGCCTGAACGGGCCAGATGTGGGCCTGCTGAGGACATTTATGCGGCCCCCTCCCAGGTTATGGCAAATGGGCTGAGTGTGAGCTTTTGTTTTTACTATAGTCCAGCCGTCCAACAGTCTGAGGGACAGTGAACTGGCCCCTATTTAAAAAGTTTGAGGTCCACTGGTAGGTTTAGAGAGGATGCTAGAAACAATCTAAATCTCATTTTAAAGATGAAGACACTGAGATTTAGAAAAGTTAAATGGCTTATTTAAGGTGACATCATTAGTATTTGGGTCACTGATTTTAAATCCAGCATACTCTCTACACACATGGTAAAAATAAATAAATAGATAGAAGGATTAAAAGCCATTTATTGAGTGCTTATTAAGCATTATACTAACACTGGGAATAAAAATGGAAAAGGCAATCTGCTCTCCAGGAATTCACATTCTAATTGAAAAATCAACACCATCTAAAAGGTTTCAACATCTAGTCAGATTTTTAGTATGGTTTCTCAGTGATCAGCCAAGGCAGAAGGTCTGATATTCAGGGTCTGATATTGAAACATTTAAAGTACTGAGGATTTTGGTAGGGAGATCTTCAGTAGCTATGGTCATAGTTCCCAGAGAGGTAGGTGCCAAAGTTGCAACTCCATGGGAATTGTTTTTCTGGAAAAATCAAATTAAGGATTGGTTAATAGAACTGGGATTTGGGGGATGCAGGTGGGGTGAGATGTTTCTACAAATAGTGCTCTTTGGCTTCTTGTAGTTGTTCAGCAGCTGATTCTGTGGTTCCTGAGGAAGGAGTGCCCCTTCTCCAGAAGGCTTGTTCCTCTCAGTGATGACTATGGGGTATAAACTGAAAGGAAGACCAGTAATCTGGAGACCCTTTCTAATTCCTAAAGTTGCTAAGGTCCTGTGTATCTTTGGTAGGGTATCATCAAAGGGATAGCCAACAGAGTAGTGATGGTTTGATTAGACATGCCATGTTCAGGGTTCTTTGTTTTTTCATTAAGCAAGTTGGTCTCGTGGGTGGTGCTAGCAATCTGTGGGGTTAAAGAGCCCTGTCTCCAAAGGAATTGCTTCCCCAAGTTTAGCTGCAGAGGCTAGGCTGTGAGCAGGACCAGTGATCTGGAGTGCCTTACTATTTTCAAGGCTTTTGGGCTGAGGGCCTTGGGCTAACTCCCTCCACATATCAGGAAAGGTAATGGTTGAAGTGATTTGCTTTGCCTGGAAAAAGTTGCCTTCGGTTTTTCCCTCACAATTCTATAGTACTTTAGGGCTTATAAAATACTTATATCAAGAGGAATCTAGGATTAAGAACAATTTTTATTATTTCCATTTTATAGATGGCATTTAATAGGGTTAAGTGACCAAATGGTCTCAGGTAATAAAGTATCAGAGACAAGATTGAAACCCAAGTCTTCTGATAGCAATTCTATCTTTCTTTTCTTCATACTCAGACAAACAGGAATAGATAAACTGACCACTTATAGATCATTTGTGTCTTAACCAGTGAAGCATTAAAGAAAGAAACAAAAACTGTAGGGCAGCTTCTTCATTTAATATAATGGTCTATATACCTCCATTGCATGATATCAAAAGAGGAAAAATCAATTAATCCATCAGGGAATTTGTCTGCCAAGTAACAGATTATCATTCTGACTTTTATTTCTTGAATCAGTTGAGATTTTTTTTTTGTTGTTGCTGTTGTTTGTTGTTTGCTATTTTGCTGTCATCACCAAATTGACTAGTTTGAAGGATGATATTCATGAACTGATCATGATGTTTTGGATTTTACCAAAATCGCAATCTGTTCTCTAGATGTGACGCAGGGGTTTTAGGAAGTATTGCTGTAGCAATAATCTCCATTTAAAAAAAAAGAATGCCCACACAACATTTCTCCACATATACCAAAAGCTAAATTGCTCTGTAGTCTATCAAAGAAGATTTTATACTAATTGGTATTTCTATACATCTACAATATAATGGTAATATTGATTAGTGTGATCCTGAGTCACTATAAGATCTTGGAGTTCCTTGTAAATCAACAAAGAAAATGTGTACATTCATGTTCAGCATAGGATTTTTGCTACAGACTTTATTGCTCTTTGAAAATTGTTAATATACATATGGTGCAATGTATTGTAACTCTGTCATATTGGAAATGTTTTATTATTCACTAGAGTTCCCTAGAACTCAAATATGGCAGATAACTGAAAGTTGATACTTTTATTTTACTCTTCCCTTTGACATAGGGAAGTTGGTATTATTACCATTTCACAGATGAAGACATTGCAGTACAAAGTAATTTGACCAAGTCCTTGCATCTATACAGATTCAAAGTACAGACTACAACTAGATCTCTTGACTTCTAGCTTGAAATTCTTTCCTCTACTAGATTCCATGCAGCATGGAAAGGGCCAAATTCTCATATTGCAGATGTATCAGAAGGAGCTTCTATTTTGGAGACTTTGGGACTTTGGAAGTAATGATTTATTTTGGGAAGGGTCTAATAAGCTCTTTCATGTTAAGGTAACAAATGACTAAAAACTGCTCAAGGTGAAAACCTCTTGCTTTCCAGGGACATTTACCTTTTAACACAATAACAAATTTACTTTAGTCAATTGAATGACTCTGTAATGGTGAAACTTCAAGCAGAAGAGTAGATAGGAAAAGATTGGGGGAGCTCTTTTATGTTTTTAAAATCACATCATTAAAGATGCTTGACTATTCTACCTATCCCTAAAATCAAACCAACGCAGGATACTGGATTATTGAGGAGGCATACCAATCTTGTTACCATTACTTCCATCTGTCCACAATGTGTGGGCCAGATTGTCTGGAAAGTCTACATCAGCAGAGCAAGGGTTCTTTAAACCCACATCAATCCCAGTGGGGCTGCTACACTACCTGCCAAACTGTTTCAATTAGGTGCCTTTCCCGAATATCCGATTGCCATAAACATCTTAATTTGCTCACTTGGTAACTGGGCCTGGAAATTGCCTTTCAACATGAAACTCACACAAGGAAATAATTCCATTTTCTGGGTTTCTGCCTCCACTGCTGTCTTCCCACCTTGTGAGTGAGGGGCCCTAAGAAAGGAGGGGCCTTCTTTTGGCAAAGCCTATTTTCTTTATAAACGTCCAAACCCAAACCTCTACTTGAAACCTTGGAAAATGTTTCAGGATATTGCTTCTCCCTCTTCTAATAACCAGCCCATAAATTCACATGGTAGTGTGAGCAGTATATTCTTTTAAATTTTCTTTCTTGTTTTTATTAGACAGTATTTCCCATTGCTGCAGAGATACTCCCTAAAACACCTGCATCACATCTAGAGATCGGACTGTGACTTGAGGAAAATCCAGAACATCGATTCATGGATATCATCTTTCAAACTGATCAATTTGGTCATGCCAGCCAAAAAAACCAAACCAAAAAACAAGAAAACTCTAAGTTAATTCAATAAATGAAAGTCAGGATAATAGTTTGTTGCTCAGTAGTTTATTTGATGGGTTAGTTGACTTTTTCCTCTTTTGATTTCATGCAATGGGAGACATATAGACCACTATATTAAGTAAGGATAAAAAAGAAATAATCACTTAATCAACAACCATTTCGAAAGTGTCGGTTATGTGTTATGTGGTTATGTGGAAGTACAAAAACAAAAGTGAAATAGTCCTGGCCATCAAGGTACTTATATTTTATTAGGGGAGAGAACATGCACACAAGTAAAAACTACAAACTACATAGAAAATAAATGTAAAGGTTTTTTAGAGGGTTAGGATGGGAGGGCACAAGTTACTAGAAGGAACCAGAAAAGGCTTCATGGAAAGGTGGTGCATGAACAGTCTTAAAGGATGTCAGGGATTTTAGGGGCAAAATGAGGAGGAAGTGCATTTCCGATTTGAGAAACTGTTGGGGCCAGGGTTATAGAGACAGGAGACAGGAGTCAAACATGAAGGCTTGTTTGGTAGATCGTAAAGTGTGAAAGAAGTAATAGAGGTTGGAAAGGTACATTAGAGCTAGATTATAAATAACCTTAAAGCCTATCAGAAGAGTTTTTACTGTTCCTACAAGCAGCCTTTGAAATTTGTTGAGTAAGACACTCCATGGTCAGACGACTTGACCTATAGAAAATAATTTTCCAGCTTTGTGTAGGATGGAGAAGCCGAAGACAGGAAGACCAATTAATAGGCTCTTGCAATAATACAAGAATCACTCTTCCCAGATACCTTGGACAGGAATAAGTAGATAAGGAGGGAACAACAATTTGTGGTATAGGAATGGTATATAATCTCTGTCAAAGGACGGGGTTGAACTATTGCTCTTTAAGTTCCTTTGAGCTTGAAATCCTATGAGTTTATAATTTTCTCTTAGGGGTGAAGGTAATAAGCATGATGATATGTGTTTCACTCTGATGAATTTGGAGGAATTATGCATGTGTATTGTCACATGGAAACCAAAAATTGTTCTATGGAACCAGGGACAGATATCCTTGAAGAGTATTTGGCAGGTTTCAATCAAGCTAGAGGAAGCATGTGAGGGTCCCAGGACCAAGACATCCAAGTCTGCATAAAAATAGTGCCTGACTCTCACTCAGAGCTCTCACTCACTCTTATACATTATAATGTATAAGATGGGGAAGGATGCTCAAGTAATATTCCTTACACTTTTGTAAGTATTTTCTGTAATACTCTGTGAATTCTTTTTTTAAACAATTTTGCTATATTGTGTTTTTTTTTCTTTTTGAATTATTTCTTTAGATATATATTTATGTGTTTCCTTTATAGGCAGCAAATGCTTTCTTAGACCCACATCTGGTTTGGGTAGACTCAGGGTTAGGGAGAGAATGGATTCAGAAAAGGAGTGATTATTCAGAGAAAAAGACCCTGGTAGTTATGAGAATGAGTATGTGGGAAAATTATTCCCCAAGAGCTTTGGGGGTGCCAGTAAGTTCTTATTGTGATTGCAGAGTATAATAGAAAGAAGAGAACAATGACCCTCTAGGGAGAATGTTGGGGTTTGGTTTAATCTCCCTGATCTGTTCTTGGAGACACCAGATTTTTCCTACACAGATGAGTTGCATATCATTTTAATTGTAGAAATAAGGAAGTGGGAAGAATAATGATAACAATGCCTTGTGGATATATAATCCCTTACATTTTCTTTTTCCCCCTCTCCTTTCATCCCTTCCCCTATCTGATTGTCCCTAGACAACCATTCTACTTTAGTCTTTCAGCTTAGAATCCCCAAACTCAAGCAATTCATGAGTCTTGGGCTCCCACAAGTAACAGGAATTTTAGGTGTGTGCCACCATGCTCAGTCTCTTTATGTTTCCTAAGACACTTTTTTCCCTATAAGGTGGAACCCTAAATTAATGAGAGGGCTATTTTAACAATCATAACAGAATTTTTACATTCAAATGAATGTTTTTACTTCTAATGTGACCACCTCAGTAGGGGACAAAATTATTTTAACTACACTTCCATTGCTTAGGACATTTTGGGAAATTTTCTTTGAACATAGCCTTCAGGGTCTATGCACACTGTTCCCTAATAATATTATTGAATTTTTATTTATTTTTTAATAATAGCTTTTTATTTTCAAAATACATGCAAAAGACAGTTTTCAACATGTACTCTTGCAAAACCTTGTGTTCCAAATTTTTCTTCCTCCCTTCACCTCATCCTCTCCTTAGATGGAAAGAAATCCCATATATGTTAAACACATGCAATTTTTCTATAAACATTTTCCCAATTATCATGCTGCACAAGAATAATCTGATCAAAAAAGAAAAAAAAAAGAGAAATTAAACAACAAAAAAGGTGAAAATACTATATTGTGATCCACACTCCCTCTGAATGCAGATGGCTCTCTCTGTCTCTATCACAAATTTATTGGAAGTGTCCTAAATCATCTCATTGTTTAAAAGAGCCACGCCCATTAGAATTGATTATTGTATAATCTTGCTTTGGGTGTGTACAGTGTTCTCTTGATTCTACTCACTTCACTTATCATCAGCTCATATAAGTCTCTGCAGGCCTCACTAAAATCATCCTCCTGATCGTTTCTTATAGAAAAATACTATTTCCTAACATTCATATCCATAACTTATTCAGCCATTCTCTAGCTGATGGGCATCCACCTGTGCACATTCTTTTGAAAATCCTTGAGGATAGAAGTCTTGGCTCATTAAAAGTGGATTTGATATTTGAATTAGTGAAAATTAATTCAGAAACAAATCAAGTAAATATAATAGATGATTTAAACTTGGTAAAGGTAATTTTTTTTTCAATGGAGCATGAGGGACAGAAGATAAATGTCTATAAAATAATGGGATTGTTTTTCTCTTTGAGTCTCTTAAGTTGGCTTTAGAAGTTATTCCAAGTGAGGCATACCAAAAATATTATTTTTGTCTTTGTAACCTTAGCACCTATCACAATGTTTAGCGTGTTAGGCACTTTTTAATGTATGTTGATTAAATGATTGTTGGAATAAATCTACAACCTACCAGGGTGACTACTTTGGAGATCAACACCAAATTAACTGTGTACTATCAGCATCTTATATAATATGTGTTAAATCACTATTCTTATAACAGATCTATTAGGTCAATAAGGTTTTCCTTTATTATTGTTCCCAGTTTCCTGATGAACAAATGGGAGAAATTTGATAGAAATAGGAACTCAGTGGCAGATTCAGGACTAGCAATTATCTCAAGCTGTTTCCACTATACCATGTCAATTCTCTCTGATAATATTTTAAATTCAGTCCCTTTAAGAAGTTTACTCAAAGTGTTCCAAATCACTACTGATCAGAGAAATGCAAATTAAGACAACTCTGAGATACCATTACACACCTGCAGATTGGCTAAGATGACAGGAACAAATAATGATGAATGTTGGAGGGGCTGTGGGAAAACTGGGACACTAATACATTGTTGGTGGAGTTGTGAAAGAATCCAACCATTCTGGAGAGCAATTTGGAACTATGCCCAAAAAGTTTTCAAACTGTGCATACCCTTTGATCCAGCATTGCTGCTATTGAGCTTATATCCCAAAGAAATACTAAAGATGAGAAAGGGACCTGTATGTGCCAAAATGTTTGTGCCAGCTCTTTTTGTTGTAGCTAGAAACTGGAAGATGGATGGATGCCCATCAATTGGAGAATGGTTGGATAAATTATGGTATATGAAGGTTATAGAATATTATTGCTCTGTAAGAAATGACCAGCAGGAGGAATACAGAGAGGATTGGAGAGACTTACTCAACTGATGCTGAGTGAAATGAATAGAACCAGAAGATCGCTGTACACTTCAATGCTGTATGAAGAGGTATTCTGATGGAAGTGGATATCTTCAACATAAAGAAGATCCAACTCACTTCCAGTTGATCAATGATGGACAGAAATAACTACACCCAGAGAAGGAACACTGGGAAGTGAATGTAAATTGTTAGCACTACTGTCTATCTACCCAGGTTACTTATACCTTCAGAATCTAATACTTAATGTGCAACAAGAAAATGGTATTTACACACATATATTGTATCTAGCTTATATTGTAACACATATAAAATGTATGGGATTGCCTGTCATCAGGGGGAGGGAGTGGAGGGACGGGGGGGGGGGATAATTTGGAAAAATGAATACAAGGGATAATATTATTTAAAAAAATTACTCATGCATATATACTGTGGAAAAAATTCTAAATAAAAAAAAATAAATTAAAAAAAAAAGAAGTTTACTCAAAGATAACCATATGCTTTCAGACAACTGAAGATCAGCTAACAGGTCCTGGCCATCATCTGGGCAGTTTACATTGATAGCCTCTGATAACCTTTCACCAAACCCAAGGGAAGTAGAGAGTAAGGACCATCTTTGTTTATTTAGGTAGCCTTCCTGTCTTAGCCTCTTGTTAGGACTTAGTATTGCTTAGCAGAACTTTTTTGGACCCAGAATGATTTGGTCCCAATTCTAGGCTAATTAGCACCTTAGGTTCCTGAAATTCTTTTTCTCTTCTCAATGCAAATCTTGTTGCAGACAGTTTTAGAGTAAGGCTTATATGACAAAGATAATTGAACAAATGATAAGAACAAACAGTTCTCAAAAGAAGGGCACATTTTTAGCAACCACATAAAGTTTCACCTCACATCCAGCAAATTGGCAAAAATGACAAAAGACATAAATAATCAATGTTGGCAGAATAGTGGGAAGACAAAAACATTAATACACTATGAATGGAACTGTGTATTGGGGCACTCAGTCTGGAAAACAATTTCGAATTTTGTGGAAAATGTGACTAAACATGTTAATAATCTTTGACTTAGAAATCCCAGTCGTGGGGATTTGTCCCAAAGCAGTCAAAGATATAAAGTTCCTGTATATACCAAAATGTTCATAGCAGCCCTTTTTGTTGTTGTTTAGTCATGTCTGACTCTTCCTGATCCCATTTGAGGTTATCTTGGCAAAGATACTGGAGTAGTTTTCCATTTCCTTCTCTAGCTCATTTTATAGATAAGGAAACTGAGGCAAACATGGCTAAGTGACTTGCCCAGGGTCACACAGCTAGTAAGTGTCTAAGACTTGATTTGAAGTCTGTAGGATGAGTCTTCCTGACTTCAGGACCAGCACTTTATTCACTTAACCACCTAGCTGCCCTAAGCAGGCAAATGGGAACAAAATTGATGATAATTGATTGGGGAACCTAATTGAATAAATTTTGGTATATGAATGTAAAGAAATGGTATTGTAGAATAAGAAATAATGAATATGAGGAAATATGGAAAAAAAATTTAAAACTGATGTATAATGAAATGAGCTGAACTTAGGAAATAATATATAAACTAACTCCAATAATGTAAAGGAAGAGAATGATAAAATAATACCAAACTGTTTGTAAAGGAAAACAAAAAGAAAGTTGATATAACTTTTTTTTTCTAAATAGAAATAAAAAATTTCTGAAAATATGACGAATTAAGGCAAAAAAAAAAATCTTATTTAGATGTGGGGGTAGGATCTGGAAGAGACCTTCTTATTGTTGTTATTCAATCATTTAGTTGTGTCCAACTCTTTGTGATCCCACAGACCATAGCACTTTAGACTTCTCTATCATTTACAATGTCCCAAAGTCTGTTCAAGCTCATGTTTGCTGCTTTCATGACACATTCTCACTCATATTTTGTTGTCCCTTTTTCATTTACCTTCAATTTGTCTCAACATCAGGATAGTTTCCAATGAGTCCCATTTTTCTCATTAGATAGCTAGGTATTATTAAATGTCAGCTTCAGTATTTTCCCTTTCAGTGAATAATCCAATTAATTTCTTTAAGTATTGACTGATTTCATCTCCTTGCTGTCCAAGTGACTTTCAAAAGTCTTTTCTAGCACCAAATTCAATAGCCTCAATTCCATGTTGCTCAGATTTTCTTATAATTTCAACGTTCAGTCATATATTGCTACTAGAAAAATCATACCTTTGATTATACAACTCTTTGTTACCAATGTTATGTCTCTGCTTTTTAATATGCTGTCCATATTTGCCATAGGTTTCTTTCTAAGCAGCAAGCGTCTTTCAAGAATGTCATGGCTGCAGTAGCTGTCTGCAATGATTTCTGAGTTCAAGAATATAAAATCTGACACATTTTTTCCCTCTATTTGCTAGAAAGTAATGGAATCAGTTGCCAAGATTTTAGTCTTTTTTTGGCGTTAAGCTTCCAGTCAGCTTTTACCTTCTTCTCTTTCACTATTATCAATAAAGTTCTACTTTCTGCCATCAAAGTAATATTTTCTGCCTACTTGAGATTGTCGATATTTTTTCCCAGCAACTTTAATTCTAGCTTTTAATTTATTTAATCTGGCATTTTGCATATTGTTCTCTGCATATAAATTATATAAATAAGATAACACACGCACACACATATATACGTCTATATATGTATCCTATTTCTTTTCCAATCTTAAACTTGTGAAAACCAGTCCATGTTTGGGTTCTAACTTGGCCCCATATAGCTTCCTCAGGAGACAAGCAAGATTATTTGGAATTCCCACGTCTTTAAGGACTTGCCACATTTTGTTGTAATCAAAGACTTCAATGGAATCAATGAAGCAGAAGTAGATTTAAAAAATTCTTCTGGAACTCCTTTGCTTTGGGAATATTGGAATTTGATCACTAGTTCCTTTAAAAGTTCACATATTACTAAAGCCTAGCTTGCAGAATCTTCCTGTTGTGTGAAATGAGTGCATCTGTTTGGTAATTTTTTAACATTCTTTGTCATTGTCCTTCTTTAGGATTCAGATATAAACTGATTTTTTTTTTTTCCCATCCACTGGCCACTGTCGAGTTTTCCAAATTTTCTGTCATATTGAGTGCAGCACTTTAGCAGCATTATATTTTATATTTTAAATAGCCCAACTGAAATTTCATCACATTAACTAGCCTTATTGTTAGCAATGCTCCCTAAAGCTCATTTGACTTCTGTGTTCATGATATCTGACTGTAGATCAATAATCACATATTAGTGGTGTTACGATTTTTCTTCTTAATCTCTTCTACTTCTATTAAGCCTTACTATTTTTATCTGATGCCTTTTTTGCATGTTTCCCTTGAAATCTCTAAATTATTTTTCACTTAATAATATTTTTTCCAATTAAATGTAAAGAAAGTTTTCAGTTTTCAGCATTTTTGTAAGATTTTGAGTTCCAAATTTTTTCTCCCACCTTCATGTTGCATCCTCCCTCTCCAGAAGAAAAAGCAATTTGATCTAGGTTATATATGTACAATCATTTTAAACATATTTCCAGGTTAGTCATGTTGTGAAAGAAAATAAGAACAAAAGGAAAAAATCACAGGAAAGAAAAAACAAATAAAAAAAGTGAAAATAATATTTTGATTTACATTCAGTCTCCATAGTTCTTTCTTTGGATGCAGATCGCAAGTCTATTTCTGAGAAGAGCTAAGTCCATTATAATTGATCATCATACAATCTTTCTGTTAAAATGTACAATGTTCTCCTTATTCTGCTCACTTCACTCAGCATTAGATCATATCAGTCTTTCTAAGCTTTTCTGAAATCAGCCTGCTCATCAACATCTCCAGTTTTCTTGAAGAGATTTTCTTGCTCTTCTTTTTTCTTTGGAATATCTTTTGTTGATGCTTCCTACACAAAATTATGAGTCACTGTCCATACTTCTTCAGTCACTCCATCTACCAGATCTAAATATATACATGTTCTTAGAGACAATTTTCATTTTATTCTTCCTTCCAAGGAGAATATGTGTAGTTTCATGCTCTTTTTGGTTCTCCCTCAAGGGAGACAAAGAAACAGACTTTGGGAGACAGTCATGTAGAAGGAAGCTAGTTTTGCAAATGTCCCTGATTTCCAATTTACCTTCCTAGAAACTTCAGGGAATTTCCCTTTCTGGAGAGATTGAAGTTTCTTTTTTCTGGCAGAGCTGAGAGGGACTTCCATCTAAAGAGTTTATTCAATTTATTTATTTTTGGTATGTCCTAATTTATGAAACTTTTCTGATTTCTTTTCTTTTTTGATAAATGATTAAATTTTTTTAAATTATTGAACTGTTGAACAAATTTTGGATTTTGGTGTCTGCTGTGGATGATTTTTGTTATATTTAGATTACAAAATTTGTAATTATGTTTGGCTTATGCTTTTTTATTTGCATTTGAGAAACTTCTCTGATTTCTTTTGGCTATTTGCTGGAATAAACAGGTTTTTTCATTATTCATGAATTATGATGCTTATCTTAGTAACTAGTATTTGGGGCTTAAGGCTTAAATAAATCTAATTAGGTATACTTTGAAGTGCCTAGCTTTCTACAAATTATCTGTCTCCCTTAGAATTAAAGAGATTCTACAACCTGCCCATTCACTTTTCAAGTAATTATGAAATTATTTTCTCTTCAAAACTGTTGTACCAACTTCTCTCCTTAGGCAAGCACAAAGTTTTGTGCTATCATTATCTCCAACAAGGAGGAAAATCTTGAGCAAATGTTCAGGTTCCAACCTGAATTACATTTAGAAAAACTTTAAAGTGGAAATATTGAAGGTGTTTTGAGGAATGCTGGGTGGCATCAGTGAAAATGCACTAGAGAATAGAGAGGAAAATAATGTTGTAAATTAAATGGAAGATTTAAAATGGTAGGCTTGTGGAATTTGGACTTCATCCTCTAAAGGCATTTGGACTTTATTTTCTAGGCACTAAGAAGCCTTGAGTTGAATTGTTGTGGTTTATTATTTGTCTTTCATTCTCAAAGAATACCATGGCATCTGGAAGGTGATATCATGATTTGCAAGTAAATTGGATTTAAATGAGGCAGGTCTGTGCTTTTGCACAATTTCACTCTCTACTATTCTGGATCCAGTGGCAAGATATAGGTCTAGAAGATTGGAGACCTTGACTGTTTAAAACTAAGGTCTTTTCCAACCCTTAATTTATCTGTGGCAACACCTATTCAATGGATTAAGACAACAGGGGTCTCTTTTACCTAGTCAAAAAAAAATCAATCTGGGAGAAGATGATCTTCAGGGCTTCTAACCAAAACAGAAAAACATTGCTATTTATACTCACTCAGAACAATCAGAACCCAAATAATGATCAAAAGAGGTTTGGGCCAATCACTGAGAGCCTGAATGCTTTGGATTTAAAACTTAGTCCTTCCCTAATGCCTTGTTGGTGGAGCTGTGAAATGATTCAACAATTCTGGAGAGCAATTTGGAATTATGCCCAAAGGTCTATAAAACTGTACATGTCCTTTCATTCAGTTTCACAACTGGGTCTGTATCTCAAGGACCCACATGTGCAAAATATTTGTAGTGCTGGAACTGGAAAATGAATGGATGTCCATCAGTTGGGGAATGACTGGGTAAGTTATGATATATAAATGTAATGGAATATTATTGTTCTATAATAAATGATGAATAGGCTAATTTCAGAAAAATATATCAACTGATGCTGACTGAACTGAGCAGAATCAGGACAATATTGTATATAATAACAGAAGATTATATCAACTATAATAGACTTAGCTCTTGTCAGCAATGTGGTGATTAGACAACTCCAATAGACTTGGATGGAAAATGCCTTATGTATCCAGAAAGAGAAATATGGAGACTGAATGTGAATCAAAGTATATTATTTTCACTTTTTAAAAAAATACAAAGTCTTGCAAAAACATGTTAAAAATGATTTTAAGTGTATTTGGAAAATAAAATGCAATTGAAAATTTGGTAATAATTTTTAAAAGATAGGAGGAAAACTAAAAAAAAAAGAATATATATATATATATATATATATATATATATATATATATATATATATATATATATATATATATATATATATATATATATATATATATATATATATAGCCTGTAATACCCAAGACATTTTATGAGATTTCAGCAATCAAAATTTATATTCCTTTAGGCAGAGCACCATCAGTAAAGGATACGATTCCCTATTGTGGACAGAGCTGGTGGGGGGAAGAAGAAGGGAAGGAGAAAAAGGAGGGAAAGAAGGAAGGAGGAAAAAAAAAGAAGAAAGGAAGGAAGCTAAAGGAAGGAAGGAGCTGCATTGTCTAACTGGAAGTAGTCAGTTGGATCCCCAATGGATTAGCTACTAATATTCATAGATTGTTGATTATTGTTTGTCCTTCATTCTCTAAAAGGACTTGCAAGTAAATTAGATTTAAGTGAGGAAGGGCTGTGCAAAATCACAAGCTTTACTCTCTCTTCTAGAGCTACCTGGGTCCAGGCAATTAAATAGCACCATAGATAAAATACCAGCACTGGAGTCAAGAGGACCCGAGTTCAAATCCATCTCAGATACTTAATGTGTGATCCTGAGTAAGTCACTTAACCCGAATTGCCTTAAAAAATATTTTGACAGAGTAGTGTTATGGCAAAAGCAGTAATTAAGACTATATGCTCAGGGTGGGCAATTCACCTTACCTTAGCTCTCTAGACTTGCTTCTACTTCCTGACGCTTTACACACTTGCTTGATATTGATCCATAACCCTTGCTTGCATATCTCTGACCCAAGGTCCTTCCTATTCTTAGTATTCTTTTCCTCATCCTGATCTTGTCTTCCCAAACAAAAATGAAATAACTTTCCTCTTTCTTTCCTCCCATTTTAAGTCCTGACTTATACAAGGCTTCCAAAGTAAGGTGTGATTTGCTCAGTCCTAACTTGAGTGGAGTTAAGAATTAGAGTGTCCATACGTCCTTTCCCTGAGATGGCTATAATTAGGGTGCCTTTCTGCTTCTAGGAATCATTAACTTTAAAAACTGCTGGTTCAGACTATGACATTCAGCCATACATCATCTTTAGTCAGTCTCTATTGCCATAAAGAGCCATACAGTTTTAGTGCTAATTTATTGTTCTGAAGGCAAATGATGCATTCTAAACAAATATCACCAAGTCAGATTTGAGGATGAGCTTCACGCCACCTCAAATGGCTCACTCTAACAGCTTTTGGGAACTGCTGGCTTGGAATTCATTTTTTTTTCAGAATAAATCCATGAATTTGGCCCATGGCTGCTAGCAATAGTGAGGTGATGCATATCTCTCCTCCATAAAACTTGAATCCTCGGGTGCCATAAGTGATTTTTCTGAAGTTAACTTTTCCCATACTTTGAGTTATCAGTTTCTGTCTTGCTGGTGTGCATTTCAGGGGAAGTTTTATTACATTGTGTTGGCAGCACATTATGTTTTTTACACATGGATTTGATTGAGAAATGAAACTGGAATAAGAATGAGGTAGTAGCAGCATCTGCTGGGAGACTCAACTATTGCTGTTGTCAATCAGCCTGATTGATTAAATATGGTGATACCCATTTTTATTAAAATGAAATGCTTCTTCTGAAAAAGGACCATTACACCAATAGATTATATGACTCTCCTGAAGAATGTGACTGAGGAAGAAGCTGGTTGAAAAAGTGCAATAACTATATATAGCTGGAACAAGTAGGGGAATCCAGATTAGATCTGACTGGTTGTGTAAATTGTAATTTTTCTGATGTGTGGTGGACTCAACCTGCCATTTTGAGGAACTAAGCACTGAGACATTTAAATTCAATGGAGTCCCCAAATAGGGTCACTTAATCAGTTGGCTTATATCTAGTTAGTGGAAAGATCATGATACAACTGGATTCCTACATAAGTGTGTGTCTTTTCTATCAAGGAATATATACTCACATGTATACACACACACACATTTCATATATATATATATATATATATATATATATATATGTATACATATATATACATACACATATACATGTACACATTTTTAAACTTGATAGGAGGTTCTAAATTAGAAGTACCTTATAGTGGAATCATAGGCCACAAATAGACAAAACTGAAAAAAAATTGGATTTCCTCCCAAAGCAATCTCTTTGGGAAACTATATATATGTATGTAGTTATATAAATATATAATATATTGCTCACATATAATATAAAAAGTATATCATTTATACTTAATATAAACCTTATTTCAGTTATTTAAATTAAGAAAATATGATTATGTAACATATTTGTATATTAGTTTATACATATATATTGGTCTAGAGATTACTTTTAGAGAAGAAACCAATTTTTTTTAGTTTTTGGTTTTTTCATTTGGGAGTCTGTGATTTCATCAGTGTAAAGTGCTCCTAATTTAGAAACTTCTTCCATTGATATAGATTATTAATTTATCTTCTTGTTATTCATCATACTGACTTCAAACCTTTTTGAATGTTCACCATACCTGAAATTTGTTCCTTGCTTCTGCTTCCTAGATGACTCTGCTCCAATCCCACCTTCTGCAAGATGTCTTTCCCAGCCCTCTTTCCATTGCTAGTGCGTTCCCTCTGAGATTACTTTCTATTAATCTTATATGTACATAATTGCCTATATGTTGCTCTCCCATTAGTATGTAAGTTCTTTTAGAACAAGGACAATTCTGAACCCCCTTCCTTGTTCCTTTAATGCTTAGCACAGTGACTGAAACAATATGTACTTCTTGATACTTGTTGACTATGATGATTTATCTCTATTATATTAATTAAAAAGTTGCCTGAGACGATGAGAGGTTAAGGGAGTTGTTTATGATCCCATGGTCAGTAGATGTCAGAGGCAAGACTTGAATCTGACTCCAAAGTTACTACTGTATCCATTTTACCTTTTTTACTATTATCAATTTCATCTCTTTTGTTCTTTAGCAGAAATTTTCAGTATCCTTGTTGACTGGAATTTGTTTCCATTTCATTCATTTTCAATGTATCCAGATGATCTTTTGCTGATTTTTGATCATTCTGTATAATTTAACAAAGCTTTTAAAAGCTAAAATTGCTTCCCTTCCTCCTTAAAAAGGAAAGAAAGAAAAAGAAAATGCTTAGAATGATAGTGGACAAAAAATTAAATTAACTTGGGCTTAGAATCCAGTCAACTTTTCCCCCAGTGATAACTGAGATCTGGAAAAACCTCCAAGAGGAAGTGGTGAGACATTGAAAATTAGACTGTACAAGCCACAAGGAGGTGAAATGGGAAATTTGGGACCTGTCCCTGGAGGCACAACCAATTGATCCCATTGGTCCTTTTCAGTTCTAATTTGGATGATTTTTGCCTCTTTGTGGTCTTTTAGGTCTCCTTTACAGCTGGCTTTTGCCCACATGGCAATGTTTCCCTGCATCTCAGGCTAGCCAGGGCTCCAAAAGGCAGCTCTAATCATATACCCTGTGCAAAATGTCTAGTGTTGGATCCAGTTAGAACAAAAAAGTATTCTTGGCATCAGAAGATTTCAGAAGAGGGTGTTCAGCAAAATAAATTGGAAAGAGTCGGAGAGACAAAGACACAGAGACACACACATAGAGAGACAGAGACAGAGACAGAGAGAGACAGACAGAGACAGAAACAGAGATAGAGAGAGAAGAGGGGAAGAAAGAGAGGGAAAGAGATAGAGAGATAGAGAGAGGGAGTAAGAGAGAGAAAGCTTTGCAGGCAACCTTTTTAACATGCAGAATGCTTCTGCTGTGGTGTTTATGTCAAGACTAATCTTGTAGGATTGAGATATTTTCAGCTGCATCCAATTTAGGTTTCAGCTTTTCCTTACAGAGATATTGCTTCTGTAACAATCCTCCCCCACCTTCCAAAGCCTGTTTGTAGATTTGGGGATTGCTAACAGATTTCTAAAAGAGTGAGAAATCTCTGAATTACTATGTGCAACTAGGAGCCTCCTAAAATGAATCCTTTAGGGTTTTTTAGTGGTGTAAGTTTTTTTTTTTTTTTTTTTTTTTTGTATTTTTCTTTTGTTGTTGTTGGATAGGGATGGTGTTTAGCTATTGTGTGGTTTCTCTGAGTGCTTAGCTAACTGCCTCTTTTGTCCTAGCCCATGAGTGACATACTTTCCACAGGGAATCTGAGAATCAAATTTTGCAGACTTTCTTTTGAACTTTGTATTCTTTCTGGTTTTCTGACTGAAGTATTTCTTGTCTGATTGTCCCATTAACACTCATAGGAGTGTTAATTGAGCAGGGGTCATTGAGAAGATTCCAGGCCTGGAAGAATCAGTCATGTGAGCCTGGGAAGTCGGTATGGGTCAAGGATCTTGTGGTTGGTAACTATAGGTCAGGATCTGTGGGTAAGAAATCCATAGGCAAAGGGATAAGGCATGTATTAAATAGATTTATACACATGAAACTATAGTTTAAAATATTTTTTCATATTTTGTGTGGAGTAAGCAGAGAAAGACTAGTGTATTTTGGAATCATTATGAAAAGTTACATAGAGAATATTGGGCTTCAGCTGGAACTAGAAGGAAATCTTGGATTTGATAGAAACCTTTAATACTAGCACCACTATTTAGATTTATAGAGTCAATCTACAGCCATTTGGAAAAAGAGGAATAACCTTAAGTTGTAGCTGCTTTCCATTCTCCACCCCTACTAAAAGGACAAAATGGTGGGATTTTTTTTTATTTGTTTTGTTTTGTTTTTTTACTTTACTCCACAGGACTTGTAGTTCAAACATTCAGTTTCATGGTAAAAATGGTCTTTACTGATATGTTGTTATACTGGTTTTAGTATTTTTGTTGGTTAGATGCCAGTCTTCTGGTAATTACTGGTTTGTGATAACTACTGAATATTGCTACTTATTACTATCTTCTTCACTAATCTCTTCAGGACCCCTTAAGTCATTTCAACTTTATCTGATAAGGACCTTTACCTGATAAAGATACCTATCAATCTGGGCAAGCCACCACATCCAACTAACATAAGACTGGCAGAGTGCTCATAGACTAAAATTAGTTGTTGTTTTTTCTTTTTTGACTCTGGGCAGAGAGCAAAGCTTTTTCTGGCTAAGCTGCAAATGATTTTGAATCTGAAGAAGAGGTAACCTCAAGAAGGATGGAAACACACACATTTATTAAGCAGCCACTGTGCTCCAGGTACTAAGCTGAGCATTTAGCAAATTTTTCTTTAGATCCTTACAACAACCTTAGGAAGAGGGTCTTATTACAGCATTATTTTCATTTTATAATAGAGAAAACTGAAGTAGTCAGAGGTTATGACTTGGCCAAAGTCACACAGCTAATAAATGTGAACTCAGGATTTCTTGTCTCCATGCCCATTGCTCTATGTACTTCACCACTTAGCCCCATGGAGACAAAATTAATGTTTCCCACCACTCTAGCCCACATTCCTCTTTTATTAAGCTTATCTATCAGCAGCAAAATACTATATTTTATTAGTGACATGTTCTAATAGTACCTTATCAAATGCCCTGCTCCTTACAACTTTACAGATATAAAGAACATGGTTTTCTGGCTGAAGGATGTTACAACATCAAAGGGAGATTGTGAGAATGTGCAGGGATATAAGACTAAGATTAGAGAGAACATAGCTTGTAAAGAGGAATCAGTAGCAAGAGTCCCTAAGAATCAGGTAGAATCTTTAGTTCCTCAGGGTTGAATCTATGTTTTTATGTTACCAGGGATTTTCCTAAAATGACTGTATGACTATATCACTCTCCATTCAATAAACTCCAATAAACCCTATCACCTCTAGGATCAAATATAAAAGCATCTGGTTGGCATGCAAAGCTTTTCATAACCTGCTTCCACACCTTAACTCCAGGCACTTTCACTGACTGTTCCCTATCTGGAATGCTCTAGTTCTTCCTCTTTGCTTCTTGGCTTCTCAAGCTTCCTTCAAGTCCCAAGCTAAAACCCCCCCTTTCTGTAGGAATCTTTTCCTGATCAATGTTAATTTTTGTGCTTTCCCTTAGTTGAATAGTTTAAATTTGTCCTTTATATAGCTTATTTGTATATAAATTATTTGTTTATTTTCTCCCCCCATTAGGACTGTAAGTGTTGGGGAGCAAGAAAAGGAAGGAGAGCAAGTGCTTAATGAAATGAATGGCACATAGTATATGCTTATTATGTTTTTGTTGTTCTTATTTGTATTTTTATTAAAGCTTTTCGTTTTCAAAACATATGCATGGATAATTTTTCAACATTAACTCTTGTAAAACCTTGTGTTTTAAATTTTCTCTCTTCCCTCATCCCCTCCTCTAGATGTCAAATAATCCAATATATGTTAAACATAGTAAAAATATATGTTAAATCAAATATATGCATAGATATTTACACAATTATCTTGCTGCACAAAAAATGACATCAAAAAGGAAAAAAATGAGAAAAAAGTAAAATGCAAGCAAATAACAACAAAGAGTGAAAATGTTATGATGTGATCCATACTCAGTTCCCACAGTCCTGTCTCTGCGTGTAGATGGCTCTCTTCATCACAAAGTCATTAGAGCTGGCCTGAATCATCTTATTGTTGAAAACAACCACATCCACCAAAATTGATCATCATATAGTCTTGTTGTTGCAGTGTATAATGATATCCTAGTCCTGCTCATTTCATTCAGCATCAATGTAATTCTCTCCAGGCTTCTCTGAAATCATGCTGCTGGTTGTTTCTTACAGAACAATGGTATTCCACAACATTCATATACCATAAGTTATTCAGACATTCTCCAATTGAGGGACATCCACTCAGTTTCCAGTTTCTTGCCACTACAAAAGGGGCTGCCACAAACATTTTTGCACATGTGTATCCCTTTTCCTCTTTCCTGATATTTTTGGGATATAATCCCATTAGAAATACTGCTGGATCAAAGGGTATGTACAGTTTGATAGGCCTTTGGGCATAATTCCATACTGATCTCCAGAATGGTTGGATCCCTTCACAACTCCACCAACAATGTATTAATGTCTCAGTTTTCCCACATCCTCTCCACATGTTTATTATTAAAATATTTTTTTGACATTTGACAATAAACATTAACTAAGTGCTTATTGACTGACTGACTTGGTCATTTTGTGGGAGATCAGTGCACACCTATTCCTTTACCTCTTTCTGATGAAAAATGAGAACAATACCTCCAAGTATCAGACTTAACACAATGGGACATTAGGGAGGAACTTCCATGGCTCATCTGTAAGAACTGATAGCCTGGTCCAAGCAGGGAAATGAGGGATTTTTATTGCCTCAAATTATGTTTAAGAAGAGATGGATTCACATCCTTCCATTGCTGAGAAAGAGGGTTGGGAGCTACCTTACATTTGAAAGTAGTAAGAATTTCCCCATTAACTTTGCTCCCTACCCCACAAAAAAAAGTGCTAAGAAAGGGGAATATTGGGCTGGCCATTAATAGTACTTCACTTTCTTTGAGAAGAGAAATAAGGAATAATGACAGGAAAAATCTGGGGAAGGTGCTGCACCAGAAGGCACTTAAGGAAGCTGACATCACTTCTCAAGTGTAGCCCACAACAAGATGGAACAGGGTGGGATAAGACCAACTGAATTGCTACTTGGATTGAGAGAGTATTTATATTAAGAAGAGGTAGTTTGATCATGAAAATTTGGGTGAAAATAAGGTTAGAGAGAGATGATTCAGTGAATATGTATGTACTCTCTGCTGAAGAAGAGAATGTGATCATTTAATCAATCAATATTTATTTACCTCCCACTTAAATCACTTGTGATATAAAGTCAAAGAACAAAACAGTCCCTGGGATCTAGGAACTTGAATTCTAACTGGGGAGATAATAAGTACAGCTAGATGACACAGTGAGATAGAATAATAGTCTTGGAGAAAGAAAGACTTGAATTCAAATTCAGAATGAAATACTTTCTATCTATGTAACTCTTGGCAAGTCCCATTTATAAAATGGAAATAATAATAGTAGTACTTGTGTTCTAGGGTTGTTATAGGATCAAATGAGTTCACATAGTAAGTGCTATATAATTGTTTGTTATTATTATAGTAGTTACTCAAGAAGCATTTATTAAATACCTAGTCCATGCCAGGTGGCGGAAGCTAGGTGATGCAGTTGATATTTTAGTGCCTGGAATCAAGCAGTCTTATCTTTCTGAGATCAAAACCATCCTCAGACATTCACTACCTGTGTGACCCTGTGTAAGTCACCTAATCCAGATCAGTTTCCTCGTCTATAAAATGAACTGGAGGAAAAAATGGTAAATAACTTCTGTATTTTTTTTTTTGCCAAGAAAACCCCAACTGATATAATGAAGAATCAGACATGACTAAAAAAACAATTGAACAACAAAATGCCAGGCACTATTCTGGGCATGAAGTATAGAAATACAAAATATGAGATAGATGCTATTCAAAGCTTTTATTTATCTCTGATTCTATAAGTCAGCAACTGTGACCTTTGAGTAGAGTACAGAATTTTGAAGGCATGTTACTGGATTGTTTTTAATTGTTTTGTTTATTGTAAGGCAATATAAATGACTGAGTCTGTTCAATTTATCATTATAACTTCTCTGTACAAAGTTGTTTGCATGATGACTTTCTCATTAGACTGTAAACTCTTGGAGAGCAGAGCTATTTTTTTGGTCTTTGAATCCTTAGTACTTAGCACAGTGCCTGTCACATAGATCTTTTCTCTGATGTTTATATGTGTTCTCTTTGGTAAGTTATTTTGGCAAATTGCCTTGACAAATCTCTTGGGTTCCATTACCTCTAAAAAGAGACAGTTGGACCAGAAGCCTCTTTCAGCTCAAAATCTATGATCTTATGATCTTTTCCAATTCTTAGGTTAGGTGATTAAGTTGAGTCTATGCAACAACTCAACTCTCCATTTTAGCTCTGTATGTATCGCTCATTCTTAAATCTGAGTTTCTTATAAACAACATATTGTTGGATTCTGACTTTTAATCTATTTTGCTATTCATTTCCATTTTATGGGTGAGTTCCTCCTATTCACATTAACAATTATAATTGCTATTCGTAAATTTTCCTCCATCTTATTTTTATTCAGTATTGTCCTTAGCCTCTTTTTTATCCTAACCTTATCAACTTTATCCTCTCTCCTTACCCTCCCAGTCTTTATTCTCCTCCTAACCAGCTATAACATGGACAAAAAATCTTATAGAGTTGTTTGAGGATAAGAGAAATTAACTCCTTTATCCAAGGTCACACAAATAGTACCAGAGGCAGGATTTGAACCCAGGTTCCAAATACAAACCTTTTTCCCCTATATTATACTTCTTTTCATTCTAATAATTTAATTATTAAACATCAAAATGATTCTTGTCTCTTAGAATGGTTGTTCTTGTGCACGGACAAGCCATTTTCTAATGATTTCATAGGTGTTGTCTTATTTCCCTAGTGAGTATGTAACCTTTTGTAGTTTAACAACATATACTATAGTACTGGATACTTTATCAATTTTATAAGGAAATAAGGGCATGTGTTTATTTATATTTAATACATATTGTACAAAAAGCTATACAAAAGTGGAGAAAGATTAACAAGGTATGTTTGAGGTTATTAATCTTTGTGATATGAATTTCTTTAAAGTCATTAAAGTTTTTATGAAGATAAGAATGGGTTTTAAAGGATGAAAAGGATAGTGGGGCAGTGCTGAATATGGAACATATTCTAGGTGTTAGAAAAAAAAGGAGGAATATTATTTATAAGCATCAGTAAAGACATTTACCCAACTAGACTGAAAATTATTGGTTAGAGGGAAACAAGAAATGATAAACGAGGTCCAAGAACAAAACTGATGGAATTTGTGAACCCCATGATCAAGAGTTTGTCATCTTTTGGTAGAGCAAATGGAAAACATCACAGAAAATTAAATAGGTTGAGCTTGATGAGACTGATTTGGACATTCATTGAATATCAGGGCTGAAAGGGATCTAGAGATATAATTTCATTTGTTTCCTCTCTTCTATGTGGGGTTGCATATAAATAATACTAGGTTGATAGTTATCTGTCTTATAATTTTTTTTCATGTAAATGCTAATGATGAAGACCTTCCAGTTTCAGCCCTTCATGTCTAAACTTCATGGTTTTTGTTGGGTTTACAATCATAGAATAATAGGATTTTAAAACTGGAATAAATCTTAGAGATCATCTAGCTCAATCTCTTCATTTTATTTAATTTTAATTTTCTTGTTTTTATTGACATTTTATATCACTTTCATTTCTGAATATATGTCCTTTTTTAATTAAAGCTTTTTATTTTCAAAATTTTCAAAATATTAATGGATAATTTTCAAAATTTACCTTTACAAAATCTCATGTTCTAAATTTTTTCCTTCCCTTCCCTCTACCCCCTACCCTTAAAAGCCAAGTAATCCAATATGTTAATCATGTGCAATTCTTCTATACACATTTCAACAAATATCATGCCGCACAAGAAAAATCAGGTCAAAAAAGGAAAAAAAAATGAGAAAGAAAACAAAATTCAAGCAAACAACAACAAAAATAGTGAAAATACTATGATGTGAGGCACATTCTCTGGATGTAGATGCCTCTCTTCATCAGAAGACCACTGGAACTAGCTTGAATCAGCTCATTGTTGAAAAGAGTCACGTCCATCAGAATTGATCATCGTATAATCTTGTTGTTGCTGTGTACAATACTCCCCTGATTCTTCTCATTTTACTCAGCATCAGTTCATGTAAGTTTCTCCAAGGCCTCTCTGAAATAATCCTGCTGATCATTTCTTATAAAACAATGATATCCCCAAACATTCATATACCATAACTTATTCAGCCATTCTCTAATTGATGAGCATCCACTCAGTTTCCAGTTTCTAGCCACTACAGACAGGGCTGTCACAAACATTTTGGCACATACAGGTCCCTTTCCCTTTTTTTAAGATCTCTATGGGATATAAGCCCAGTAGTAACACTGCTGGATCAAAGGGTATGCACAGTTTGATAACTTTTTAGGCATAATTTCAAATTGCTCTCCAGAATGGTTGGATCAGTTCACAACTCCACTAACAATGTATTGGTGTCCCAGTTTTCCCACATCCCCTCCAACATTCATATATGACTTTTTCTTTACCCAACTGAAGCATCCTTAATACCACATAATTAGAAAGAAAGAAGAAAAACATGTTTAAAAACACCAATTAACACATTATGACTACTTAGAATTAGATGACAGAAGGGAACCGAATCTTTTCCTTCTTTAACTCTATATATGCCTGACATACCCATAATTCCCACCATTTCAAAGATGGTAGAAAGAATCTCCTCATTAATTTTAAAGATTAGGAAATGTAAGTCTGAAGACATTTAGGTGACTTGTACAAAATCAAGTATGTAGTGAGTAGAAGAGCTGGCATTTTAATGAAAGGTCTTTGATTTTTAAATTTGAATCCTTTCCTTCTGGGTTACAGAGTATGAGGCCTTGACATTTACAAGCTGTACAAACTTGGCCATTTAATTTTTCTGAGCCTCAGTTTTCTCATCTAAAAAAATGGAGATATGCAATCATTTATTGCCTACCTCACAGGAATATTGAAAGGAAATTGTTCTCTAGATCTTAAAGTATAGACATGTGACTTATTCTTATCGGCTATATCCAGGACAGAAGTAACATTGGGTGGAAGATAGACAGTGGAGCTAGGAAGACCTGAGATCAAGTTCCAAATCTGATATATCCTGGCAGTGTGAGCCTTTGTAATTAATTTAATACCTTTGTGCCCTAGATATTCCTTAAGACTGGGTTTTAGCAGAGAAGATGCTCACCTGCATTGGTAGAGGAAATCCCCTTATCCAGGGTGGAGTTTCTTAAACTTTTTCCACTAAAAAATTCTTATGCAACCCCAGGTATATTGTTATATAAAGTAAATATATAAATCAAAGATTTGCTGATAATAAATCATAAAGCAATTTATTTTAAAACAATTCTTTGAATTACCTGTATTTTACTATTTATTAAAGATGAAAGCAAATTTGAATATTAATGAGATGGATGTGATCGTTTATTTTTACATAAAGAATTAAATCTTGGAAGAATATTTGATACCTTTTACTATTGCCAATTTTTTCATGATCCTCACATGACCCTATATAAGTTCCAAACCACAGTTTAAGAAGATTTGATCTAGGAACTCCTGTTCTGAATGAAACTCTAGGACTAATATTTATCCTTTTCCTATATCCTTGACAGAATTTTCAGAAAAGGGACCCTAAGGATTCATTGCATCTCTCAACAGGTCTCAGAAAGAGTCTCAGGAAGAGAAGAGCAAGAACTGAAGGCTAGAGGTTGGTGCTTGGAGAAGCGTTACTTAGAAGTAAGTTTAGAGTTTTTTCTATTAGCATTTGTACCAGTATCCTGATGGCTTGGTTGAGGGAGTTTAGCTGAATCCATCACCAAATAGGACAATTGTTTGTTTGTTTGTTTCCCTTTGAATTATTCTTACAAACTAGACAGTTGTAAAACAAGCTAATCAGCCTTGGAATAGTAATCAAACAAAAGAGACATTTTTTGAAGCCTTCCTATTTTCTTAGTGACAGAATACTCATCAACTAAACTTAGCAACAGCTGTTCTGGTGGAAAGATATTTTTCTTTGGGCTGTCAACAAGTTTTGATGGTCTTCCACCCCCCCCCCCTTTCTCTCAGCATATATCTAGTAGCACTTCAATGTGATATCACTATTTCAGCAGTAAGGGAAGCAGTTCAGAGCATATCTGGAAATGCTTTCCTGATATCATGGCTGGAATGATGGCATTATTTAGTTTTTCCAAGCAGGATGCAAACTCTGCATTGAATAGTATGAGTGGTCCTTTGTATGTGGAAGTGATAGGACTGACCTAGTATTCGAAATGTCTGTCCTTTAGTAGACTTATTGCTGGATTTGGAGTCAGGAGGATCTGAGTTCAAATTATGTCTCAGACTTTTATTAATTGTATCAACCAAGTCATTTCACTTCTCTTGCCCTCAGTTGTCTCATCTGCAAAATAGGGATGATAATAGTGTTTACCTTTGTAATGCTGGAGAAACTGAAGCAAGATATATTAGAGAGTTTTTTAATATTTTATTAATGGAGAGCTTGACTAGGGGCAAAACAGGATCCATGTTGACTCCAGTTGGCTGGATCCAGCAGAGAGTGAGAGATTTCAAAGACAATTATAAGGCTCCAGCAATCAGGGAAACAAAGGGAGAGGTGGGGGTAGAGCACTGGTGAGCAGGAACTCCCATGAATAGAGTATAAATTCTGTTGTGGGTAAGGAAGGATCATAAATTCTGAGAAGTTAGGAGGCTAGGAGCCAAGATGTCTGAGATAGAAGATATGCCCACTTATCATGAGATTTTATGACTCTTTGGAACTAGTGGTGAGGGCTCCCAGTCCTAATGGCCAGGAAGGAGGGTTGCCACCAGGAAGACTGAAGCAGAACAATTTAGGGAAACTAAGGCAGAACAATGAAAGGAAACTGAGGTATAGCACAAAAGGCTTTGTAAACTGAGCCATCCCTCATGTACAAAGACAAATTGATGAGAGGACTTGCTGGAATCAGAGGTTCAGTTTGTGCAGACACCCAGTAAAGCTGGATCTTCCTTCAAAAAAATACTCCTGTGACCATGGCCTCTTAAGCCTTCGACTCTATAACTTCAAATGAACCAATAACTAGCCTTGAGGTGCCAAAGACCTCCTTAGGCTATTTGTTCCTGACCCCTCTGTCAGTGGCTGTTTTGCAGCTCATGGAGAAAACACTTTACTTTGTTATAGTGAGTCTTTTCAACAGCATAATAGATAGGATTTTACAGGAAAACTAATAGTAGTTTTTTCCTAGGTTACTGAGGGGAAAATGCTACTCCCTTTATGTCTGACCAGTGGCAAACAATCAATACTGTTGTTTGCTAAATTCCTTAAGTGGCTAGGGACCAGAGTAAATAATGAGAGAAAGGTTAGAAGGAAGATGGAGGTGGAGGTGGGGAGAGGAAGAAGCAGCTCAAAGGAAGGATGGAGAGTCTCCTCTCAGACTTAAAAGAAAAAGTTTGGGAGGCTAAAGGTATGGATGATATGGCAATATTGAGGAGGCTCTAAGATGGCCATTAATAATTGGGGAAGGTTTGTTGAACTCATACCATGTAAATGGCACCGTTTTATGTATAAAATCAAGAAGAGAGTGGGATAGCTGGATGGTGCACTGTATCCACTGCATTGTCCTGGTAGTCAGGAGAACCTGAGTTCAAATCCAGCCTCAGACACCTATCACTTACTAGCTATATGACCTAGGCAAGCCAATTACTTCACCAAAAATAAAATAAAAACATAGTCAAGAAGAGAGACTCAATTCCCATCCAATTACCACCCTCATAATTTTGAGGATTTGGCACATGTTGGGAGCAATAAAGAGAGAGTTATGTAGACCTGGTTTCTATCCTAAGTACTCACATTATCAAGCTACTGAATGGCATATGGATAGAGTACTAGGTTGGAGTCAGGAAAACTGGAGTTTTTCCTCATATGTGACCCTAGCCTAGTCAGTTATTCTCTCTCAGCTTAAATTGTCACATCTATAAATGTTGGATAAAAATAACCCCCATGTCCTGGAGTTGTTAAGAGGCTCAAATGGTATAATATGTATAAAATACTTTACAAACTTTTAAGAGTCATATAATCGCTAGCCATTTTGATTGCTCTATGCATATTTACTGGATTGAGACAGAGATAAGAGAAGAGAAATGAGACTAAGATATAGCTTGACATGTTAAGTATTTGCATAGAATAATGTATTTGCATGAAATCGGTTTTTGCATATTACTAGTATTTGCAAACAATAGATCAAGTATGCCATAGATGAATTTGAAGGGTAGAGAATGGTAAATTAATATCAGGGCAAGGGTGAGACAAAGAGCCATGGATACTCCAAAGTCATGGTTCCTGGACTACTACCTTACCTAAATAGACAAGACATACGATTTCTCCCATTGATCTTCAACTACCTTACCATTCTCAGTCAGAACTGCAGATCCTCTGAGCCCTTTTTTCCATACTAAGGATAATTTTGTATCTGTCCCACTCTTGTATTCTTAAGACTTTTAGACTTTTCCATCTGTTTTATAGCTTGACTTTTAATTTGTTATGTTCTCCAAATAGGATGTGAGTTCCTCAGGAGCAGGGTCTATCTAGTTTTTTATAATTTTGTCTCTAGAGCTTACCACAGAGCTTGGCATATTACAAATACGTAATAAATGTTCCATACATGTATTCATTCAGTCATTTGTTCATCAATTCTTTTTCTTTTTTTTTTTTTCTTTTTTTTTTTTTTTATTCTCTTTCAGTTCCCTTTGAGAGAAAAAGCACATTTTGGTAGATTGGTTGACTTAGGTATGCATTATTGGCTATTGAGCAAGAATAAAAATAATTGATTCATATGGAAATCAAACACCTGGCCCTGGCCCCATCACTCTGGGACTTGGATTAATGTAGCTAACCATCACAAGTGGCATTCTTCAAATACTGGTAATTTGGTAACAGATTTAAAGTTGAAGGGATTCAAGAGGTCACCTAGTCTGACCCTCTTATTTTGTACATAAGGAAACTGAGTCCTGGGCATGTTATACAACGTGCATAATTCAATAAGGACACCTTTTCCATTAACCATATTAGTATTGCGGAGGCTCTCTAGTAGCAATTGGTATCTTTGTACTAGTGTTTTTTCCCTCCAGTTAATAACTTGGGGGTTCTTTTCTAAGAACTGGGGGAGGAGCGTGGAGGGGTCCCCCAAGCATTTGGCTGAATTCCAGGTGGGGGTAATTAGGTTTTACCTCCATCTACTATTGCTGCAATTTTTCTTGGATAGGATATCCTCTACTTCCTGTTCTAAACTGCTATGTTGTAGTTGCCATGCAGCTGTGAAACATCTGCCACATTCCACCTTCATTAAAGAGGTGGGTGAAGTGATATATGTGTGAATTTTTAAATATTATGTGTGTATGCATGTGTATAAGATTTCAGTTTTTAAGACTTTTTTTTGGGAGGCTCTGGGTTGAAAGGCAGCATGGAACCATAAGCTATCTTTATTACAGTGGAACCCTCTTATAACATTGGCACTGATAATCTTTCCCAGGCATATAACATTTTTTCTTTAAGGGGTCAGCCTAAAGCGCATTCCAACTCAAAAGATTTTTCCTTACTAGATCCTGGGTTTTGTCTTCTAACTCCTTGGGAAAATGTTGCCTTGTATTTCACCAGAATGTTTGACTTCCTCACAAAGGGCATATAGAAGCTTTTTTTTTATGAGTTTTCTAATTCAAGAGTGTGCATGTGGTGCAAGAGTATAGCAAGTATATTATAGAGCAGAGGTGTCAAACATGAGATCAAAAGGTCACATTTAACCATAATACTCCTTAGTGCTGTTCCAGCCAGATTAAAATATAATTGGAATACATTTAACAAAATAAATAAAAATATAATGAAATATAGATCATGCTATTGTGGTTTTCTAAGTGACCCCCTGTCTTTAATTTGAGTTTGATACCAGTATGGTAGAGAATGGAATTGTCTTGAGTATCTTCCAAGTGGTGATGTTGGTTAAGCAAAAGCTATGGTAATGAACGGACAGCTAAATGATGGATGAATAGAGTTAAGAAGACCTGAATTCAAATCTGGCCTCAGACACTGACTAGCTGTGTGGGTCTAGTCAAGTCACTTGACCCTATTTGCCACAGTTTTCTCATCTATAAAATAAAGTATATTTATTATAGGTTATAAAGTAACCTATAAAATAAAATAAGTTGGAGAAGGAAATGGCAAACCACTCTTGCCAAGAAAACCCTAAGTGTAATCAACAGTGATTTAGGAGTGAATGAAATAGTTTTCTTTCTTATCTCTCTTTAGTTTCCACCCTCCTAGGTTTTAAGAATGGCAAGATGAAGATAGATTGTGTGTGTATGTGTGTGTGTGTGTGTGGGGGGGGGGGTGTGTGGGGGGGTGATGGTATTGGATTCCTTAGAAGAGGATCATGGGAAACAAATGTTGGAGAATCCATTCTCTGGAGGGCACTTCCTGCCTTTTTCGCCCAGTCAGCATGTGATCGCTTTGAAGCCATTGCCTTTCTTATATCCAGCAGTTCTGAAGCTCACTTGACAGAAATCTGGTGGTAATAGAATCTCAAAGAAAAATCAAGTATTGAAATCAGGCTTCTGGATGATGCAGTCAATTTGGAATTCTCAGCGATTGTGTAGGTGTTTAAAAAGACCTCATAGAAGTACTTGGATATGTTCAAAACTAAAATCATATTTGTGGCTGGTTTCTTAGGCATCCTCATCTTTCTGATCTTTCTTTTTGGTAGGCTAGGTGGTTCAGTGCACAGTGCTGGGTCTAGAGTCAGGAAGACTGAAATTCAAATTCAACCTTAAAATAGTTGTATGACCCTAAACAAATCACTCTAATACACTAATCTTAGTTTCCTCATCTGTAAAATGGGGATTAAAATAGGAAAATCTGGGGATGCCTAATTGAGTATAACATAGAAATGACCTTGAGGAGCCTTTGAAGCATGCAGATTGCCTGCCAGGTTTCTGTGTGCCCTATCAAGTAGGTAGGGAAAGCTTATTTGATAGGTTGCCTGCATCCTTAAAACTGATGAAACTGAGTCAATCAACAAACACTTTTTCCCTCTCTTTTTCCCTCTATCTCTCCCTCCTTCGCTCTTTCCCTTTCCTTTCTTTCTTTTTCTGTCTCTCTTTCTGTCTTTCTATGTCAGTCTTTCTGTCTGTTTCTCTGTCTGTCTCTCTGTCTTTCTCTTTTTGACCACTCTCATCTATTGTATTTATAGGGTAGAGATCACAGTTCAACAGCAGCATGAGCATCATAAAGTGAATTTACTTCTTCTCTTTTATTTGGGCTTCATAAACCTGGAGGTGTTGTTTCTTTCCTGTGTTGTCTGAATGCCTCAGTTTTAGGTAGGAAAGGTGATCCTAATGGAGGCCTTGAAGACAAGATTACAGTAGGTGGGGTCCTGTAGCCAACCAGTCTGGTATGGCAACTCTGAGAAACGAGGAACTTGAGTCCAAGGCGGGTTTGGGACTTGGAATTAATTAATATGATCCTCTATGGGAACTGATCTAAGCTATGAACCTAATCTCATTCTCCTCTTTAGAGCCTTAAGTACAAGATACAGAGTGGGAAGGGAATTATGCCATGTGTGTATGTGTGTGTGTGTGTGTGTGTGTGTGTGTGTGTGTGTGTGTGTGTGGAGTAGGTTTATACTTCTGTTATTATACTCTTTGAAGTAAATATTTCTCTGTAACAGCTAAGCTGATTGTAGGTGGCTAATAGAACTGGGATGTAGGGAGACACTCCCTCCAGATGAGGCAATCCTACTGATGGGGCCTGTAACCATCAGCAGAGAACCTGGACCCCAGCTTCTTAAACTGTGGTTTGTAATATCATATGGGGTCTTGTAACTGAATGTGACAGGTCATGAAATTATAATTCATTATCAGTAAATGTCTGATTTGTATACCTATTTTACCATGAGGACTAACCACTAAAAACTACCTACTTGTTTTTCCAGAAAGTAGCTTTCTTATCATTCCTCAAACAAACCACTCCATTTTCCAACTCCACTTTTCACAGTCTGTCCTCCATGACTGGGATATTTTCCCTTTCCACTTCTGTCTCTTGGTCTCCCTGACCAGAACCCACTTTCTGTGAGAAACAATACCTGATACATGATAAGGACATCATAAATACTTTTTGACTCATTAGCTGACTCAAAGTCCCTTATGTAGCTTCTTCATGAATGCAAAAGAAGTGATTCATATGAATGAGAGGTATGATCTGGGAAGAAGGGGAGCGTCTTAAATGTAAGGAAAGAAAGAAGGGGAAGGGAAGGAAAATTATTCCATTCATCCAGATAGCCTAGACACATATCACATTCAGGTCAGATCCATCCTCCACAACATGTTTGGCACTCTGAGTTAGGTGGGGGCACCATGGCATAGTAGGATTAGAGAATCTTGAGTTCATGAGTCGTGTCTTTGCTGCTTACTGTGTGATCTTGCATCAGTCATTTTACTTTTCTGGGTTTGTTTTCTTCTTTCAAAAATGAAGGGGTTAGGGTAAAAGTACTATGTGTTAGAGAGGTCTAGCAAGTTTTCATGAGAGAAGGGTACTTACAAACTGGTTTGGATTTGCCTAAACATGATCAAATTAAGAAAATATAGGAATTTTGAAGGGGCAGTGACTAAAGCACCAGGTCTTTCTGACTTGAATTAAAATCTGACTTTAGACACTAGTTGTGTGATTCTGGATAAGTCACTTAAACCTGTTTACCTTAGTTTTCTCATCTGTAAAATGAACTGGAGAAGGAAATGACAGACCATTCTATTATCTTTGCCAAGAAAATGCCAAATGGGGTCAAAAAAAGTTGGACATGACTGAACAATGCATGGGGTTTAAAAAGCATAAGGGCATGCCTTCATGCATTGACAAATTTATGTAGTAAGGATAGTGGGGGATAAAGTTGTATTAGGATCAGATTATGAAAGGTTTTAGATGTCAGATTAAGTATGGATTTAGACTGTAGTAGTAAGGAATCTAGTTTTTTGAAACCAGGAAGTAACATGTTCAAAGTTTTTTTTTTTGTTTTGTTTTGTTTTGTTTTGATTTTTAGTAGGAAACTTAGAATCCTCAAACAGTTTGCATTAGAAAAAACTTTAGAAATCAACCAGTTCTTTTTCCAGAGGAAGAAAGTGAGATCTAGAGAGGAAAAATGTTTTCTCTAATATCTTGTTGCCTGTTTCTGTAGGAAAATATATACCAGGCATCTGCCATTCAATACTGAGGCTCAGCATCAGGTTCCATTCTTGCTGTTGGTATTCCATGTCTAGGTTCCGGAGGAGAAAGGGGGGCTGGTGCCCCTGCACAGCCCTCCCCCCCGATTTACTTGCATGTCATGGCATCATATCCCCGATGACATCCTTTATCCTTCGAGAACAAAGGATAAAGAAATAACTCCCTTGCCTGCTTCCCTAGACTGCTGCTGTGAGTTGTTAGAATCTTTGACCCAGGACAAGTTTTCAAGTTTTCCATTCTAGATTTCTGATCTCTACTGCCTCTCATTCTTGCTTGGATTGAGGCTTTTGACTTGTTTAGTTTCATGATGAATCTATTTATTCTTCCATTACTTTGCACTCCAAACCTCCCTATACCCGGAGAAGTACCTGCTTTCCCTTCTATATTTTAGATGATTTCTTTGGGCTTCACCACCTGTCTCCTGGTCAGTCCCAATTTGTCTCTAACCCAATTTCTAGAAATTTCTAACATCTCCCCAGATTTACCTTGTTCTGTCGCTTCCCAAAACTCAGTATGAAGTAGATTCTATTCTGAGCACATACCATTAGTATCTAACCTTCAAACTGAGATGGAGAAGATGAAGGGGATTAGGTTGAATATGTATATACTCAGCACAATTCAGTCACTGAAAGTTGGTTTCTTACGTAAATCCATGAGGTAAGATTTTCTTTCTCTCTCTTTTTTTTTTAATTTGGGGAGGTGAGCTTGGATTGGGGAATATCCCTCTTTCATACCAGTCAAGTGCAGAAAAGAATTAAAACTTGGTTAATTGAAGTTTTATTGTATCAAATTAATCTACCACATAGGCCTATATAATTGAACCTTATAGTTAACACACAACAAACTATTCTAGGATGATTCTAACAGTCTTCTTAGGAATAAAGCAGGGAATCCTAGCTGCCGGCAACCTAGGGAATCTATAAATGCTCATCTCCACAGTGCGGAAAATCTAATACTGGAAGGTTTGTATTTATGGGTCTATCTAGGAATCTGCCAAAGCAATGAGCTTCTTTCATTGCTCTTTCAGAGTGGGTAGCAGGTAGACATGGTCTCTTTTTCTCTAATTCCTCTTAGAAAAAAAATGACATTTGCCTATAGAGTTCTATTTTTTTGTTTGTTTTTTAATTATAGAAAAAGCTTGTAGCTGCTGATTTATTATATAGGGAACAAATTGTGTCTTTGAGACTGGCTGTGCTATAATTACTTGAGTTAGCACTGCAGATACATATGCAGGGGCCAGCAGTCAATTTTGACTCAGAATAGATAATACACCAACTGCTATTAAGTTTAATGTAGATTAATGTGAGTTGCTTCCCTTTGCATGTATGTATGCAGGTACCAATAATTAAGATTAATTTCCTCTAGATATAATGGCCTTCATTGTGCACAGTGCCATAAAATTCTTCTTTAATAGCTGTTAATTGGATATATTTGCTTTGATGGTGAAGTCCTGATTAGTCTTGTTACCCTGCAAACTCTTCTCCTGGTCCTTTCCCCCACCCCTTAATCTCCCACCCCCAATTTTCAGATGAAAGAGAGATTGACAATAGCAAACTAGGGGCTAGGTAGCTGATTAACTCTCTTCTCATCTTTCCTTCCTTCCTTCTCTCCTACATGGACACCCGCCTCCTTTTTCCTCTAAATCAATGAATAAGCCTTTTCTGTTTTCTGATCTAACACATAATTTCAAAAATTATACAGATGTTCTCTAGGGCAGTCAAAAAAGGTGGAGCTTTCTCTTTTCCCTTTCCAATTTCTGGTTTTCATGAAGGATGTTCTCAAAGTCTCAATCCAAGAACCATCTTGGTATTTTGCCACCTTTGTTTCTTTTTGACTCTTCTTTACTTACACATAAGGATCAAAGATCAGTCAGAAAGAATGTGAATACTGAGCTCTGTCTTGACTAAGGGGACTTCATATGGCTGATTTTTTTCCCTAACAGGACCCAAAGCAGATTGACTGTAGCCTTTAAATGAAATGTAAGGTAGGATAGCAAGCCCGCTGAAATCTCTCCCCATCTCCCCCTCTGCAGCTCCCATTCCATTCAAAGCTCTTCTATTAGAGATGCACTTATTGTATCTTCAAGGGTATTCTGACTCAGGGCTATTAAAGTAAATTCAGCTATCACTAGGAGGATTAATTTACCTTTTATTTTTATTAATTAATTTATTAATTTACATAAAGTCCTTAATAGTTATTACCAGCTAATATATTAACAAGGATCAAGTTACTCATAAAATGTAATATAGAATAGTTTTTGCTCTTAGCTGAAGTATTGTGAATCTCATCAGAATCTACTGCTAATTTCCTCTGGAATGTTTTCAAGTAGTTTATCAGTCAGTCAATCAATAAGCATTTTTAAAGCACAATGTGGGAAGCACTGGCCTAACCACTGGAGATACAAAACAAATGATTCCCTCATGGGTCTCACAATTCTAATATGACTTTATAAATATTGTCTATTTTAAAAGGCAGGTATCCATTTACCATTGACATAATTCTTGAGGCAGTCAGAGATAGAACCCTGTCCAGGCCATGTGACTGTGTCACAAGTGGACTAGTCAGATGATGACCAAAACCATACCTATCTTTCTAGCTTTTGAGCAGACAGATTCTAAATAGCTTCGAAGGTCATGGCTGTAATTTATTTGTAAATATGGTAACCAATGACCATGTATGCAGTTTAAAGGAGGATAAGTATTTTCCTGAGTCAGAAAAGCCAGAAAAGAAAGGAATCTTTGAATTCTAATGGTCCATTTTTGCTTTTTACCATTGGATATTCTGAGTGAGTTAGCTGAGCCTTTTTCAAACCAATGTGTCTTTGGCTTACCCTCTTCTCCCCTCCCCCACTGGCAGTCTGACCCCTTTGATTAGGTACTTAAGTAATAATTATGGTGATGTTGAAGTCTATGTAGCAGCAAATGGCCTTTGTGGGGAAGTAGAGCAGATCTATTTGATAATTGAAAATCTCTTAAGGTGAAGAGATTCTACAACCAGCTTAATGCATGCATAGGGCTTTAGGTAAGAAAGTAGTTTATTCATTGTTTTGTAGGAATGTAGAAGTATTGGAGGGTTTTGGATAGAGGGGGTAACATAATCAGTATCATATATGGAGAATTATGTGGGCAGCAATGTGAAAGATGAACTGAAGAGGAGAGAAGTTGTCAAGAGTGTTTTTGTACATTAGGATAGAGAGTCATGAACATGAGGAATCCCTTAAAATCTTCAAATCTAGAGTCCTATCCTATATTTGAAATGTTTTTTTTTTTTTTAAGAAGTCTGCTTAGAGCAGGAGTATGAACTAGAAGCCTTTGTTGGAATCTGGTGAGGGTTTGAGGAGCAAGAAATGGCATTAACCTCAATAGAAATATATGAGAAGACAAACAACAGAATATATACATACTGTGTGTATATATATATATATATATGTATATATATATATAGATAGATAGATAGATAGATAGATAGATAGATAGATATAGATATAGATATAGATATAGATATAGATATAGATATAGATATAGATATAGATAAAATCGCTGAGAGAGAAATGACCACATTTTGCCTATTGATGGTCAAAAAAACCCCAGCTGATATAGGCCTGGGTACATGGGATGAGTGGGAATCTTGAGTCTTGAGTCATAAGTATGATACTCCTTCCCATATATCAACACCCTGGCCAACACACATGTTCTGGTTCTGGATAATTTGGGAGATATCAGTGATAGCAACAATTGCTGCTTTGGGCTGCTTTGGGCCACCATCTTTGTGGACCTAAATATGTTAGAAAAATACATATCAATATAGCTTCTTTTTTCAATATCCTTCCTGGATTGGGTTTGTGACTCTATGCTTATAGAATTGATAAACATACATTCAGTTAATAAATATTATTCTTAAAAGAATCATATGCTTAAATTGAATGAACTTAAGGGTTTCTTATTTTCGATGAGAATTCTAGTTCTGCATTATTTATAAATTCATTGTTTCTTAAGAAAAAATAGCTTATATCTACATATAACTTTTTTTCCCCTCAAAATACATGCAAATATAGTTTTAAACATTTACCCTTGCAAAACCTTGCATTTCAAATTTTTTTCCTTTCCTTCCCGCTCCTGTAGATAGCAAATAATCTAATATGGGTTAAACATATGCAATTCTTCTAAACAATTTCCACATTTATAATGCTGCACAAGAAAAATCAAATCAAAAGGGGAAAAAATGACAAAGAAAAAAAAAAGAAACAAGTAAACAACATCAAGAACAATAAGGGTTAAAAATACTATGTTGTAATCCACATTTAGTCCCCACAATCCTCTTTCTGAATGAGAATGACTCCCTGCATCACCACTTTGTTGAAAAGAGTCACGTTTATCATAGTTGATCATCCCATAAACTTGATGTTGCTGTTTACAATGTTCTCTTGGTTCTACTCACTTCACTTAGCATCAGTTCATGTAAGTCTCTTCAGGCCTTTCTGTTTGGGCTGGAAGATTAGCCTGCTGATTATTTCTTATAGAACAATAATATTCCATTTCATTCATGTATTATAACTTATTCAGCCATTCTTCAGCTAATGGGCATCCACTCAATTTCCAGTTCTTTGCCACTACAAAAGGGATGATGCAAACAGTTTTGCATATGTGAGTCCCTTTCCCTTTTTTATTATCTCTTTGGGATACAGACCAAGTAGAGACACAGATGGATCAAGGACATGCACAATTTTATAAACCCTTTGGGCATAATCCCAAATTGCTCTCCAGAACGGTTGGATTGGCTCACAACTCCACCAACGTTGTATTAGTGTCTCGGTTTTCCCATATCCCTTCCAACATATATCATTATTTTTTTCCTGTCATGTTAGTCAATCTGAGAGATGTGAAGTGATACCTCAGAGTTGTCTTAATACGCATTTTTCTAATCAATAGTGATGTAGAGCATTTTTTCATGTGACTAGAAAGGGCTTTAATTTCTTCATCTGAAAATTGTTTATATCTTTTGATTATTTATCAATTGGGGGATGGCTTGTATTCTTATAAATTTGATTCAGTTCTCTATATATTTTAGAAATAAAGCCTTTATGAAAAACATTGGATATGAAATTTTTCCTGTTTTCTGCTTCCCTTCTAATCTTGTCTTCATTGGTTTTGTTTGTATAATTTAAAAAAAATTAATATAATCAAAAACATCCATTTTGCACTTAATAATGTTCTCTAATTCTTTTTCTGTCCTAAATTCCTTCCTTCTCCACACATCTGAGAGATAAAGACTATCCCTTGTTCTCCTAATTTGATTATAGTGTCACCCTTTATGTCTAGATCATGAATCCATTTCCATTTTATCTTGGTAGAGGGTGCTAGGTGTTGAGGACTTAAGTTTTATAAAATGCTTTGTTTCTATTATTTTATTTGATACTTACTACAATTCTGTGAAGTAAGTGCTATCATTAGTCCCATTTTACAAATGAGGAAACTGAGCCTGAGAGTCTTTAAATGATTTGCACAGTAAGCATCTGATAAAGGAAATTAATTTGTGTTATGTTTGAAGATTCAGTTTTTACTCATAGCTTCTATTAGCTAACTAAAAAGATACTGGGATAGGGGATATAAGGGAATTAGCTGGTTGAAGGATTAGAAAACTTCTCCCAAATAGCCCTACTACTTAATAATCTTTATGGGCTGGACAAAGTAAATCTATATAACCATAATATTTCCGGACATAAGTCACTTATTTGTTGAAGTATTTATTGAGCAATTGGTATATGGAAAACATAGTCCTAAGCACTAAAGAGGAATAAAAGTGTGTAAAATATGGCTCCTGTTCTCTAGGAGCTTCCAATCATATTAGGAAAAATGCTTACAAAAAATTGGCTGTGATGTATTGAAGAGAATATAGTGAAATGGTTAGAGTTCTAGATTAAGAAATCAGGGACCTTGGATCAGATCTCTGCTCTGCTGTTTGCTACTTGTACCACTTTGGGTAACTTGAGTAAGTTTCTCTGGGTGTCAGTTTCTTCCTCTGTAAAAGAAGGAGACTAGACTAAGGTTCAGTTCTAAATCTTTGATCTTGTGATTCAAATGAGTAGGACAGTGCTACAAAAATTCAATAGGAAAAATCACTTTTATTTATTTTTTCTTATTCGGGATTGGCTGTACTAAGAGTAAATATTAGGCCTTATTTATCAATAGAGCTACTAATACAATAAGAATAGACTAACATCTATGGAACTCAAATTTTTATAAAAGTTTACACTTTTGTTTTTTTTTCACATACATCATCTTATTTGGTTCTCACAACAATTCTGTAAATGTCATCCCCATTTTTCAGATAAGTCATTGTTTTTGACTCAAGGGAACACAGCTAATAAGTGGCAAAATTGGGACTCAGAACCAGGTCATGTGACTCAAAATCTGGTATTCTTTCATTTGATGTGTTTTTTTGTTCAGAACTTGATGTTCTGCAAAAGGGTGATGGGTAGAAGAAGAGTAGATAACGGGGATCTAAGTGTTTTAAGTCAAACCAGGAGTGCCAGATATCATTCTAGTCACTGGTACCTCAAAAATAGCAGGGTTTTAGGAAAGCATAACTTAAAGTGATCACAGGATTTATGAGGCTTCTCCATGAAGAAGGAGGGAAAAATAGAATTCTTCCATTTGAAAATATGAAGTTGGGAGATTCTGATCAGAGTCTATAAAAGGGTTAAAAATATTGAACATGGACAGACCCACTTTCACTAAGCTCTTGAATACTAGGTCCCTTTACCCTCATAAAGGCTGAAGGAGGTAGTTTTAGGACAAATTAAAGTGGGTATTTCTTTTCATTACAGGTAGTTAACAGATTGGAACTTATTACTCCAAGAGGTGGTGCAGGTGGGAAATATAACTAGGAGAGAAATCAGAGCAAGCAGATTTTGGCTCAGAATAAAGAAGAACTTACTAATAGATTGGAGTTGTCCTAAAATGAAGTGAGCTTGCAGAATAGTGAAGACGCTAACTCAGGAAATGGTTAAAAAGGTTCTCAGTGACTATAGGTATGAGGTGGATGGAATCTCTACATTAGGTTGTTGCTTTTTGTGATCCCATTTGGGGTTTTCTTGCCAAGATATTGGAATGGCTTACCATTTCCTTTTCTAGTTCATTTCTTTTTTATAGATGAAGGACTGAGGCAAACAGGGTAAAATGTAACTTGCCCAGGGTCACACAGCTAGTGTGTGAGACCGCATTTGAATTCAAGTCTTTCTGACTCCATGCCTGGTACTTTATGCACTGACCCATTTAGTTGCCCCATGTTAGGTAAGGGAAAGGAAAATAACAAGCATTTATCAGAGGCTGACTATGTGCTGAGCACTTTACAAATATTTCTATTTTATCCTCACAATACTGGCAGGTTGGTGCTGTTATCATCCCCATTTTACAGCTGAGGAAACAGAGGTAGATAGTTATTAAATGATTTGTCCAGGCTCACACAGCTAGTAAGAGTCTGAGGCTAGATTTGACCACAGGTGGTAATGGTGGGGTTTTTGTTGTTGTTTTTATTGTTTTTTTGTTTGTTTGTTTGTTTGTTTTTGACTCTTAGCCCAGTACTCTACTGGAATTCCAAAACTGGAATATACAGGGCTGGTGCTCTATCCACTGTGCCATCTAGCTGCCCTTTTTTTCATAGATATCTTTACCTGAAAAGTACCTTAATTCCCCTTCATTTTGTAAGTGAGAAAATGGATGTGAAGTGACTTTCACAACGCCTTTTGAAGGGCTGGGATTCAAATCCCTGTCCAAAATCTGTTTCCATTGCATTATATCTATGATTCTGGTATGAGATAAACTATTATATGACAGATTTCATAATAGCTTAAATGTAGTGGCTAGGATTAAATCCTGCATAATGTTCTTTTGAGGTGATATCATGAAGGACAATCATGCTCTCCCTCAACATGCCAACATATTGTTCCAGTCAAGTCAATAACAAACATTTATTAAGAACCTAAGGAAGGTATTAGGCACCTTGCTAAATATTGGAAGGTAAAAAGAAAGACAAAAGGACACTCTTCTCCCAAGTTGTTCACAGCCTAATGGGGGAGACAACGTGTAAACAATTGTGTACAAACAAGATAAATAATAAATTGAGAATAATCACAAAAAGAAGGAACTAGTATTAAAGGGGATTGGAACATGCTTCTTCTAAAAGGTAAGATTTTAAATTGGATTAAATGAAGCATATTTTTGATTCATTCAATCTCTCAACTTCAGTTTATTATCTGAAAATAAGATCTAATATTTCAAATTTTTAATAATGTAATAATAATAATTTAAAGGATGTTTCAAAAATCTTAACTTATAATCTAAGCCATTAAAAGCTTAAAACTACACAAAAATTTTTGGACCATCTTCTAATTATGTCAAGTGCATAATGAATGTACTTTTAAAATTGTAAAGTGTATGGTATGGCTATTTTAAGTTCTTCTGATTTTTTAACTTAAAAATTATTTATCTTTTATTTATATCACCTTAATTTCAATATATGTGGCACATCAAGCCATCTTTGAAACAAAGAATAAAAAAATGAAAGAAGATAAAAACCAGTTCAAAGCCAAGAGACTGATCAACTGAATTAGACATTTACTTATAGTCTACTATCTTTTCAAAGAAGGAGGAAAACATTTTCTCCATTCTTTTTGAGGACCAATCTTGGTCCTTTGTAATTACACAGAATTCAGATTTTTTGTTATCATCATTGTTACCATATGCATTTAGATTCCAAATCATTCATTCATTCAATCTTTCTTCCTTTGCCTTTTCTTTTTTTGGGGGATAGGGAGAGACAATTGAGGTTGTTACATGCCCAGGGTCACATAGCTAGTAACTGTCTAAGGTTGGATTTGAACTGTGACTTGAGGCCAGGTGATTTATACACTGTGCTACCTAGCAGCCCCTAAATTTTATCTTAAGGGGTATTTCAGGGACAAATTTTCTTGTAGATAGTGCCCTGGGGAAGTAAAGGAACTGAAGATTTCCTTAATGGTGCGTCTCAAGTGACATGACTCTTTAATGTCTTATTTGAAGTTTTCTATGCCTACTTGAAAAGTGGGAATGACATTCTACTCACCAAATGCCTATCTGATCATTACAAACAGATGAAGAGTGCTTTATATTTAAAATTATCTTGTTGAATAGGTTGTATTTTGAGAGAATACAAAGATTCGAGTCCCAGCACTGTCTCCAACGAGCCTTCTGACCTCTCTAGGAATCACTCTCAAAAGTACCTGACAATTCTGGGATTTAAGGTTAATTTTTGTAATTATAGTAAGTTTTTGTCAATTCCCAGTGATAGAAGGGCAAGTAATGTGAACAATACAAAAGCAAAGAATTCCTTGAAAAAAATCAATTCTTTTTAAATTAGAATTGCATTATTTTTAAAACTTTTCTTCAGTTACCTTCCCAATTATGATATATTTATGCTAATATTAAAATGAAGTTTAATTCCCCAAGCAAAGCAGAATAGTTTGGTGAGGAAAAGAAACATTTGGGAGAATATCAGGTAAAACCATATATACATAATCTGCAAAATTAATAATCACAAAATTGGGTTATGATTCATTATTTAAGTCAGGTTTCCTTATTCAATGACTTGCTGTCCTCCTTCATGTCCCTCTATATCCATGTCGTTGAGGTCAAGAATTGTATGTCTTTTTAGCTCATTTTGTATGGTGCCAAGTGAAATGACACGTTTAGTAGTAGTTTTGGATGAGACAGAATAAGATCACAGAATTTAGAGCTAAAAGGGATTTTACTTTGGAAACATTTAGTCTAATCACTCATTTTATAGATTAGGGAACTGGGAGGCAGAGAGGTGTAGATTACATAGGTAATAAGTATTATAGGTGGGATTTGAACCCACTTCCTCTGGATCCAAATCCAATGCTTTTTACACTATGACAGATTATTGTTATCCATTCTCCCACTCCAAAATTTTTTTCTACATTACCAACCTTTGAAAAAAAAAAATCTTTCCTTTTCACTTCTAACACCATCACCAAGGGACCTGGAAGTGAGAGTCAGGTGGGGTAGGAGGAATTGTTCTCTCTGACTATTTCAATCAGACTTATACTTGATAACCTTCATCATCCTCTCACTTTGGCAGATCTACATTCCCGAAGTGCTCTGCTGCCTGCATATGTGGCTAGGAAGGGGTTAAAACCAACATTTGCAGATAAAGAGGTAAACATATTTACATTCCGCTCTTCACACTTTATGCATATGTCATGCAGTGAATAGTTTTAGAGGTCTGTTTGTACTATCTCTCCAGAATTTTTACAGTCTGGAGGACACACAATCTCTATAAAGTGACTTATTGAAATAGAAGCAGATTGGTAAAACCGTTTCCCTCTTATGAACTGTGAAGAATGATCCTCTAAATGAAATCAGGAAGGAACTGGACAGAATCTTGTTTAATGGTCTGACAAAATGAATCACAACTATTCCAGACATCCATCACTGCTAAAAGGGGACCACAAATGATCTGTGAACCACTATATATTGATTACTCATGTAGTACAAGTGTCGGATTTAATGTTCACACACCATAGAGAGGCGGCAGGGACAGATGGTGCCTTAACTCTTCTTTGATAGATTTTAATGGTGAAATATTGATTTCTATCTGGCCAAGGCCTGCTGCTAGGGGCCAAAGTCATTTGTTGGGTATTGCCGGACACCCAGTCGGCCCAGGGTAATCAATCATTTTTGGCAAGGCAGGTGAAAATCTAGAGAGAAGCACCTTGGAACCCAAACGGGAGCATGATGAGTCTGAGTTCAACTGCCAAGAAGGGGGTGAGGGAAAGAAGAAAAGAAAAGACGGAGGGAGGGGAGAAAGAGGGAGAGAAAAAGAAAAGGAAAAAGAGGAGAGAGAGAGAAAAAGAGATGAGAGAGAAAGAGAGAGAGAGAGAGAGAGAGAGAGAGAGAGAGAGAGAGAGAGAGAGAGAGAGAGAGAGAGAGAGACTCCTTGAGATTGTGCTTGTAAAGAATTATTAATGATAAGACATGTTTACTGAGGAGAGTCGCAGCGAATCAGAGCTGACATGAAATAGTCTGGGAGCCCGGTGGAGAAAATGAGCCTCTTGCTAAAAGGGACTATATTTTATTTAAACATCCGTCTAAGGCTGAGAACTCAGGTAATCTGTTGTGTTACAAGCCACTGGCTGTTCTTGCCATCCAGAGAGATAACAGTGAGCGCTAATAGGAACACATCAATCACAATCAGGCTGCAATTCCAATGGTGTCTCTTCTTCCCAGCTCCTCTTTAAGCTCCTTAATAACGGTGATAACATAGTTCGGGGGCTTGTGAGAGGGGCTCTCCCCTCTGAGGGTCATATTCATAAAGTGAATGGCTTGCCAAGTCAGCATCTCACTCCTAGGGAAATGGATCTGTGCTGGTGGACTGGTGTGAAAGGGAGGGAGAAAAGGAGATGTGGACAGGGAAGGGGAGGGAAAAGATTGACATTCCTCTGGAATATATGTTTTGTCATCTTTTGACCTGCATGCACTTTATTGTCCCTTCCTACTCAGAAGGGTGTGTGTGTGTGTCCCTGTGTGTGTATTTGTATATGCATACACATGCATATACATTTGACAAGATAAGGGACTGGACCTCTTATTTCATTGTTATAGAAACTCAGGTGAGGGTAAAAAAAGTCTCTCTACTAAAGCAGGTTAACACTCTAAACAGCACTGAGAAGTGAAATTATTTATCTAGGGTTATAGAGAAATTATATAGCAGAAGTGAGATTTGAACCCAGCTCTACCTAGCTCTAAGGTTAATTATCTACCCATTATGCCATCACAGACACACAGATCTTCAGACAGACACTGACAATAAAGTAATGATATTGATTTTCTTATATAGTAAACTGAGTCTGAAAGCCATTCCCAAAAAGTACTCCCATAAACAGTTTAATCATCATAGGAATAAAGGCATAGGCTACTAGATGACTTTTCTGATTGGAACATTATTCATTTGAATTGATATCTTCTTAATTCTATTAAAAAGTGAGTCTCATCTCTTTATAGTGAAAGTGTGTGTGGGTGTGTGTCCACAAGCACAGAAACATTTATATGCATGTATAAAGGCATCCATAGACTTTATATGAAGGCTTGAAGAGTTGCCAGGCTTATTATAAATTCTTATGCATGCTTATATTATCAGTTTTATATATAAGTATACCTATATGCACTATAGCAATGGTTAAATGTAATACTAGCTTACCTTTACATAGTTTTAAGATTGCAAAGCATTTTAAATGTCTCATATCTAAACATATTTTATTCATAACCATACACATATACACATGGGTAGCCCTTGATTACGTTAATCTTGGGAAGCGAGATTATTACATGGTATTACAGGCTCCCTTACATTACACATTTTTTGTTCATAGTTGGTATGTTTGGGGGTTTTGATTTAACTCAGTTTTTCTCCAACCCTTGTAATATTGAGTCACGTCACAATGAAGCTCATATAAAGACCACATACACACACATACACAAACATGCATGTGCTTATAAGCTACGGGGAAAAGTACCCCAGCTGTGCTGCTTGCCCCAGCTGTGTAACCTGCTCCCAGATATGGGAATGAAAGGCGGGGCTGATTCTGTTTAGATTATCTTGCTTACTTAATGATTTTTGCTTCACTGCTTGGCTCGATTGTGTTCACCAGGACGGCAGGCTATTAAAATGTCAAGGTACATTGAATTGTTGTTATCCAGGAGAGGGACCTTTCCAATCAACCTGTGTTCTGGGGGTCGCATAAACGTAGAGAAAGCAATCAGAGAAAGACCTTATGGACTTTATATATAGATGATGGTGAGCTTCCATGGTTGAGGGGATAGGGGAGGATTAAGGGAGGAAGGCTGAGGACAAATAGAAGGCAAGAACCTCCAGTGGGCTAATTAAAATGCCATCTTCTCTAACAGGTATTAACTACTACTCTTGTTTGCTTTTATGGGACTCTACAGCATGTCCATATTGTGTTAATCCATTGTCATGTAATGCTTGTAAAAAAAATTACTTGTGGTGAGGGGGTGGGGTCATGGAGTATGAGACATAGCAAAGTGGGGGAAGGGGGGAGGCTGTTCTTTGCATCGAAAGGAGGGAAGGAGAAAAGTTGTAAGACAGAAACACGGGCCCTGAATACTAAGGAGCTGCAGTCTGGGTTGCTAGGCTGAGCTGGAAGAACAAAACAAAGGCAAATATCCTCCTTGGCCCCAAGTCTGCCCTGGGTTTGATAAGGGAATAAGTTCTCCATTACATAGGGATCCTTGCTGGACATTTTCCAGTGTGACAATATAGAACTATGGTTGACAGCAGTGTTATACATTCAGCTAGTCTGTGATTAGGCCCCTTGGTCCATTGGGAGCATTTTTGGAGGTATTCTTTTCCTGCTGTCAAGTTAAAAACTACCCCAGATTGATTTGGGATTAGAAGGAGGGGGTCAGGTGGAGGAGGGACTCAATATATAAATTGTGAGGTACATCATAGTTATTGGGGGGAGACAATAGTACAGTGCAAAAATATTTCCTTATGTTTATTTCTCCTCTTTGTTTAAATCATTTTACAAATATTTGGCTTTCCTCTGTCATGTCTGTTTCATTTTCATTTAAAATAGATGGCTTTGTTTTTGCTTGTATATGGTTTCCTTAGAATAGCTACATCTATTCTTCCCCTCATGTATCAAGCATCATTGATTGGTCAGAGCATCTTTTTCACCACTGGGAGTTCATCTTCACACTTGCCTTTGTCAGTTTTATCTCCAGCCAATCACACGTGCATTCGGGCAATTTCTTTGGCTGGAAAATGTTTCAGTCACACCCACTTTTCCACTGTAATCTCTGCCTCCCATCTGATCTCTCCTCTTTTTAGCTCTTCTGAAAATACTACTTCATTTTTTCTTGCCCAGGCTTGCTCCTTCAAGTCCCATTCCTCTGGCCCAAACAAAATTCCACTTTTTCATTAGTAGTTTCTCATTCTTGTTCATGTCATCTTTCTCTACCAGACTCAGATATGGCCTGACACATGTAGTCTGACATTTACCCATGTGTGGAGGTGTATTTTAGGCTCTCTATTCCTTTTCCCCATCATTCTTATGGTAACACTAGATTGATAAATACTCTTACCTAGCATGCGTGACATCTTCACATTTGCTTCTTAGAATCCTTTTTCCCCTTTAAATCAATATCAATAGGCATTTATTAAGCATCTACCATATGTCAAGTACTTTGCTAATTGTTGAGGATATAAAAATATTTGTAAATGAAAGAAGACATAATCCTCACTTTCAACAGCTTCATATTATATATTGAAAGAGATAGCATGTGAACTATATATGTATTTGCATAGATACATACATACACCTATAAATATACACAAATATATGTGTATGTGTATATAGAATAAATAAAAACAAAAGCAATGTAGTTAATAAGGGAGGTCACTAGCAGTTAGGGAGATCAAGAAAGGCTTTGTGTAAAGGAGGTTTTATTTGAGTTTCAGCCTGAAGGAAGAAAGAAATTTTATGGAGTGTAGATGCAGAAAGAAGTGCATTGTAGGCATAAAGGTATGCAAAATGAATGTGACTAGTGCAAAGTTGCAATAATAGGAACCAGAATACTGTATGAAGAATTTAGATAAGGCCATTTTGACTGAATTGTAGCGTGGGGAGCAGAGTAATATATGATAAAGATGAAAAGTTAGATTGGAGACAGGTTATGAAGAGCTTTGAAAGCCAAGAAAAGAGTTTCTGTTTTCTCATAAAGGCAATAAGGAATCTCTAGAGTTTATTGACTAGGAGAACGATATGATTAGAATTGGGCCTAAAGAAAATAACTTTGGCAGCTGTGTAGAGGATGGATAAAACTGGGGAGATATGAGTCAGAGAGACCAGTTAGGAGACCAATAATTTATGCTAGAAGTGATGAGTCAGAGTAAGTTCAGGCCAGCTCAAACTAAAGTGATATCTATGTACTTAGACAGAAAGAGTCAAATGGAAGAGATAGGAGGTGAAAATGATAGAATTTAGCAACTGATTGGATATTGAGGAGTTAAGCAGAATGTAGAAATTAGGAACCTGGGTACCTGAAGAATGGTAATACTTTTAATAAACCTAAGGAAGATTGAAAGAGAGGTGGGAAGTGGTAACATACGTTGTGAATCCTCTCTAGGATCAATAGACCATGGGATGTGAGAAAAGATACAGCTCAGGCTTGAAAAGGTGGCCAGGGATATGATGTCACCTGGGGAAAACAAATCTTAGTGACAATGTGTAAGTGGAAGAAAGGGAATTTTCTTCATTATGGGATGGAAATTCTAGAGCAGGGGTGTGGAATATCAAACCTCGGGGCCATATAAGACCTGCAAAATTATTTGCTAAGGCACACACAGGGTATGATTGGTTGAAAGCTAAGTACAACAGTCCCCACTGCTTGAGTTGGCTTAATAATTTTGTATGGCCTGAAAATGATGTTATAAATATCCAAATGGCCCTTGGCAGAAAAAAAGTTTCCCCACCCCTGCTCTAGAGAGACCATGAAAGGGAACAACAGAATTGGAATAGGATATGTGTGGGCAGATTTAAAGAAGATGGGGCTGAGAAAATGAGAAGTAGTGGTTGGGGATAGTTATTCCTATGTAGTCAATGATTAAGTAATACAGAATTTTTGACTTCTTATCAATCAACATCTTCTATATGAAGCCCTTCCTGATTTTCTTAGATGATAATATTGCCTCTCCCTAAAGGATCATATTAATTTTTCATATATTCTGTATATGCTTATATTTGAACATATCATCTTCATTGAGAGAATATAAACTCATTGAGTGATAATTTTATTTTTGTCTTTTTCTCCAGTATCAAGCACAGTGCCTGAAGCATGGGGCAGTAAGATTTTAATAAATATTTTTTGGTTCATTGAAAAAGATATTTTTGACTATATTCAATTTTATATCCATAATATTTTTCAAATAGGTTACACTAGGTTGAACCATGGAATTTTCATGGGTGCATGTGCACAAATGAATGTGTGTATTTTCTCATATGTGAATGTATTGTATCAGGCAATAAAATGAACAAATTAAATTAAAAACATAAAATAAATTTTAAAAAATGTATACGGTACATATCAAACACACTGCTAAGCTTTGAAAACACAGATAATGAAGTGAGCTATTCCTTCTCTTAAGGAGCTCACATTCCAATACATACACACACACACACACTTGTGTGTGTGTGTGTGTGTGTGTGTGTGTGTGTGTGTGTGTGTATGAATTTGCCCCAGAGAAGAAGGAAAGGGCCAGTAGGCTTATGGTGCAACAGCAAGGCTGATACTTTTAGTATCAAATCTATTGCTCTGTTTCCAATGCTAAACCATTTGACAGGGTCAAAGACCAGAATATAAGCTCTGTTAAGAGCAAGAATTTTATTGGTATCCACAGTGTCAAACACATAGTAGGCACTTTTAATAAATGATTTTTGATTGATGCAATGTTTCAATTTGGTCAGTACAAATGGTTGTAGCTATTAATCTGAAAGATCTGTACATTTTGTACATATACATATACATATATATATATATATATATATATATATATATATATATATATATATATACCCCCACATGTATGTATATATATATATATGCACATATATGTCTATCCATATCTGTGTGTGCCTGACTATTATTTCTCCCTCCCATTTCTCACTTGATAAAGTTAAGAAAACAGAAGTAAGTATTTAGCGATAATTCCTCAAATAAGTATATATAGCATGCTTTTTTCCTGTTTTTTATAACAATTATTTTTTTTAATGTCTCACAATGATCTTAAGTATATTGCATAACATTTATTTTTCCAATTTTATAGGTGGGAAACTGAAGTTAGGGAGATTAATTTACAAATTTACCAGCTAGTTAGTAGTGAAGCTTGATACTAGAGATTACCATTCCTGATTCTTAGTTCAGTGTTCTTTTTACAAAAACATTTACATACCCACACATATATGTACATATATATATATATATGTATATATATATAAATGCATATATGAGTACATACAGACACACTAATGCAACTGAATAAGTGCACTTCATCAAGAGGGTTTCAGAAAAACTCAATAAAAAGAGTATAGAAAAAAGAGGTAGAGATGATATAATTTCTCAGTGGATCTGATGCTAGGATTTTATTTACCATGCTGCCTGATTTTTTTCACACTCTGGGCATGTGGGCTGCTTTTTATTTTCTTGGATGTTATATTTTGAATATTCAGATAGAATATGTTTTCTTAGTTCTTTCCCTAATTTAGAATAATAGTTCTAGTTACCTATGTGGGTCAAAAGAGACATAGCTCCATCTCATTTGGTCTTTTTGAAAATGACTGCAAACTTGGAGAGCTATGTTTATTACTGTGGGTCATTTCATTAGTGTTATTAGATTTGTTTTCATTAACCTAATCGTGAGGCCAAACATACCTGGGCTGAGTGATTCAGCATCCCTATACACTTACTGTGCTTGGTGCCAGAAACCATCTTGGTTCTCTGCCAACAACCTTTAACCTCATCTGGTGCCCGCTGATTAAAATCCTCCCAGCACCTTGAGTCCTTCTCATCTGCTGCCTCTGAACCATAAACTATAGCTGTAATATTAGAAGGAGGAAGGAAAAAGAAAGGACAAGAAAGACATTTGCAAGACATAAATTCAAATAGCTAAGAAACATAACTTTTCCTTATCTTCTTCCTTCTCTTCTTTCAGCCAGACTTTTTTTTCTTTTCTTTTTTTTTTTTTTTTTTTTTTTGCCTTTTATTTTCTTGTGCATTTCCTTATTTTCTTCTTTCTTTTGTACTTTTTCTCCTTTCTTATCTTTTCCCAGTTTTATTTTTTCCTTATATTTTCCCTCAAATTATTCACCTGTAAAAGTACACAAGGAACGAATGAAACACTATTTTACTTCATTAGCTTTGTGTCAATCCCTGTAATAGATTTTGGGGTACAGGTTGAAAAGCATGACAGTCCCTGCTCTCAAAAATCTCACATTACAAGAGGGGAGACAACACATAAAGAAAGTTTCAACTGTGAGTCACAAAGAATGGTCTAGTGGTCATTATAGAGTGCCGTGGCAAGGCATGTACATAATGATGTATTTTCTTTAATGTCTTTTTCATTGATAAAACCATGTCTGTTTCTGATTTTGAACCATTTGACAGTTTTAAGGAGTTTGGTGATGAGAACTTTCTTTTGTGAATTTTTAATGTAGGAAACTTCCTTGGAAAGATGTACAGTTAGGAAATATATATGAATAAGGCACACATAGAAGAGGTACACATATTGAGAACAGAAGCAATCAGGACAGAAGTGGCAAACAAACTTGTGTAGAGATGCAACTTATGTCTTTCTCGATGGAAATAGTGACCTTATTGCTCCATCTTTATCTGTCTGCTAGCCTATTCCTACTTCTGCTGTCTAATAAATCTCACCTGGAATCTAAGGTGAGATATTATAATTTCCCCATAAAATTATAAAAGGAAGGAAACAAGCCTTTATTAAATGCTTACTATGTGTCAGGCACTATGTTAAGCACATTTCAAATATTATGGCTTTGATTTTTACCACAATGTTAGAATTATAATTATTTCCATTTTACAGTTAGGGAAACTGAAGCAGGCAAAGGTTAAGCTTAGAGACCAGAATATGAGGATGAGCTCTTTTACTGAGAAAGGCAGACTTCATTCATCAGTTATCAGACATGGAAAAAATTCTCAATTCCCTTTTCTCTATAATGATAGGAGATAACTGTCCAAAGGCTTAGGTTTAAGATTCCAATATCTTTTGCCCACAAAATATCTACACAGTCAATTTGAACCCAGAGGTATTTAAATTGAACCTCTTTTTTTTTTTTTTTTTTTTTTTTTCTATAAAGTCAGTGTTTTTGGTCCAAGTCTCTATTTGACTTAAGGGTTAGAAATTACTTTCTAATTTCTATTACTTTTTGATTATCAACATGGATTTTCCCCACTTATTGGACCTGTCATCTAACAAATCCCTAAACAAAATATTTTTTCTGGGTTTACACATTTACATTCAATCCCCAAAATACTTTATGTTTCCTCTTGTAAATAAATCCAAGTAATCACAGAAGTCAATCTAAGAGAGGTCATCTTCCTGGCCACATCCTTGTCTTTATGAGATATAAATGATTGGTCACAAGCCTCTAGTGTTTGAACAACTTCAAAAGTGAATTGAACTAGATGACTTTGAAATTCCATTCCCACTTTAAATGTCTATGTTTCTTTAACATTTTTTCCTTTCATTAAGCAGTTTGATTTTTTAGTAATAGAAAAGTTCAACTATCCTCAGATAAGCTTGGACTTTTAAACTGATCTTTCACCAATAGTACAAAAATTTGATAGAACCAGATAGATGAAAATGTCTTCATCCATCCACATAATAGTTTGTATTGTATGAAGAGGTTAAATATGTAATACTTAGAACACTTGAAGAAAAACATTCTATTTCCGGTAAGGCTTTTTTATAGCAACAGTAGCATAATTACATGAAAAGACAATCAACCTATTTCAGTGGCCATTGGTCCAAATCCTTCATTTTATGAGGGCCAGAGGGATGAAGTTTACATAAGTAATGAGTAGCTGAACCAGAATTTAGACCTAATTCTTTTGACTTCAAATCCAGTATTATTGCTACTATCTCATTCTGCTTCTTGCTAGCACCTGCCATGAGAAATATCAGCAAGCATCACCTAAAAATATCAGTTTTATCAGCATTGTAGAACTGTTTAGGGGATACAGGAGGTTCAGAAATGAATGCTTAGAAAAAGTGACAATGCCCATTAGTGTTATGATTTGCTGACTATTTTTCACCAGCTAGTTAAAAACTGTAATATGGCTCCATTTGAAGCATAAACACCATTAGATATATAATTTGCTGGTATATTTTTCCCCTAGTGAGCACAAGTCTCTCAGAGACAGGAGAACTCAGATATAGCTGAGAATCCTTCTCACAGAACATAGCATAGATGCTCCATTTAGGTACCATTTCTTCATTTTTATTTGTATACTTAACTGTGTGACCTTGGACAAGTCATTCAACACTGCCTCTGATTCATCATATATAAATGTGCTAGAAAAGGGAATGACACATCATTCTAGTATCTTTGGCATGAAAACCTCAGATGGGATCATTATTGAAACAACTGAGCAACAAAATATCAAGAGATCAGTATAGTGCTTGGTACCTGTTAGGTTTTGTAAATGTTTTTCATTTATATAGTCACTACAGGGATAGAGATATTTGATGTTAAGAGAGAAAATATATAAATGTGAGAAAAGGTGAACAGTTAAAAAAAGTTCTTAGAATTCACAGGATCATGTTTTTCAAATTAGAAGATATAAGAGAGGTCATTTAGTCCAACTCCTTCATTTTACAGATACAGAAACCACAAATGAAACCCAATGGAAGCTAAATGATTTGTTCACTTCTCACATAAGTGAATGAGCCATTTCACTCCCACTGAAGGAATCTAGAATTTTTGTCTACAAATCCAGCTCTCTTTCCATTGTACTACATTGATCCCATGATTTTAGGTGCTATTATATGAGATCACTTTACATTGTATAGAAAACAGAAACTGAGTAGTTTTGTCTGTTTTTTTTTTTTTATGTCTGTATACCTGAGGGACTCTATGCCCTCAATGATCATTCTTTCCAAAATAGTTTTTAAAATCCTTTCTATTGTTCATAGAACAGAATTCTAAAGTTCTAGGTAGATAAGGTTTGCTGAAATACCCCTCCCTAAATACCTATAGAATAAATAGCTAAGAAAAGTAATAGAAAGATACTATTTCTACTATAATTTTCTTCTATATCTAAAGAATTAACTACTCCTAGAGCAGGGCCTGTGAACTTGGGCTTCTAAAAAAATTATAACTTATTTTGATGGGAATCTGACGAGGGAAACTGAGCCTGGAGACCGCCCAAAAATAACTTCCCACGTTATGGTGACCTAGAAGTCAGCCAACCCCACCTCTGTTAAGTACCACTAATTTACCTTCTATAGAATTCATCTGACACCACCCAAGTTTTCTATAGAGCTGAACTAAAGCTAAGTACTCCTACTTAACTTTCAATAGAACTGAATTCACGTTAAGTACCTCCACTTAGGCTCTATACAATTTGAACTATCACTAATCAAACTGAAGCCTATTCAAACCCAATAGCTCTGTATTGTCTCAAATCTTATATAAGTGGATGGGAAAAATGGGCAGATGAGCCTAATGGAACAGAACTCTAAAGAATGGGCAGATGAGCAGTACGGACAGAACTCTAATTCCATCAAAGAGTTCTGCTCCACTTGAGACCTCTTGATAATTTATAATAAACTTAAACTTCTACTTTTACTTATAATTTAGTAAATTATTTTACTTCACCCACGCCTTGTCTCATCAAAAGCCTGCTCATCCCCAGCAATTTCATAATTGTTTTCCTTTGTAATACTGTTTATTTCATCTTAGGCATTCAAAACCTTATTTTGAGAAAGGTTCATAGGCCACACCAGATTGTCAAAGAGTTCCATGACACAGAAGAAGTTAAAAAGGCTACCATTAGATGATGTAGCTCTAAATCCTATGAACACATTATGAATATGTTTTGCCTGTGAAGGAATTCTACAATTGAAGAAAAGGCTGACATCTCTATGTCAGCAGAAGGAGAGATGGTTTATGAAATAAGTAGTTTGAAGCTTTTCTTAGCAACAGCTTAGGTCATATCAAAACCACATGGATCTTTCTCCCCCACTAGAAAAAGCATCTTCTTTCTCCTTGATGAAAAACAAAAAAGAGAGAATTAAAGTTTCAATTCCCCAAGGAGTCCCCAAACATTTGGAGGCACTTCAAGCTAACATAGCGCATAAGAATATGAAACACTTGGGTCACTTTTTATGAGAGGAGGAGGTAGCAAAGGTCAAATTTTTCATCTCTCCAAGTTTCTAATAATATGTGGTTGTAGCTTTTTTCCCCTTACCTCCTAGCCTTTCAATAAGTCTCAATGCTCTCAAGTTACTAGGGCTTTTTTTTTTTTTTTTTTTTTGATGTTAAGAAATTCAGATGGATTCTTAGCAGAGTATACTTTTTTTTTTTTTTTTTTTTTAACAAAAACACTAAGCTTTATAATGTTGTAAGGCTGTTCATTCATGCATTTATTCATTTGACAAATATTTAGTAAGTGCTTACTGTGTACTAGGCCATTGAGGGAAATTAAAAAGCTACAAAACTTACAAAACAGTCTTTGCTTCCACTGAGCTCACAGTTTTCAAGAAATAACCCAAAAACAGATGATTAGCACATATTATATTATAGGCACGAGAGAGGTAGAGAACTATGTACAAAAAATATACATAGGTCTTATGTTCTATCTTTGTCCTTATACTTTTCAAGAATGACAAAAACTTTCCACAGATTGCAAGTGCTCAAAGCTTACCTACTTCTGGTCAGTTTAACTATTTCTACCATCTAAATAGTTTAGTCACTATGAACAACAATGTCATTACCTTCCTCATAAAAAAACCCTTGCTTTTACAAGCTTCTCTAGGGTTGCCACAAGTTCTATGTTGTTTATTGTGAAATTGTTTTTATTTCTTAAGGATTTTATTTGTACTCTATATCATCTCATTATAAATTGGAATCTCCCTAAGGACATAAGTAATCTCTCCTCCTGTTAGAGTATCCTTGGGGGCATGTATTTCACAACGTATTGGGAGCTGGCAGAGAGCTGGGACCATGTTTTCTTCTACCTTTGTTTTGCTTCTAATTTGAAAACCAGATACTAGTGATACAATCTTTGTACAGAAAATAAATTCCTGAAACATTGTATTCAAGATGGAACACTCTTTGAACAACCTGATAAGTATATATGATGAACCTTTTTCTAGTATTTACCTAACATCTACCTAACTATAGAATGGGGATATGTGCATTAATTACCTCATTTGTAAGAGTGGTAAATATCGATTGGGACATACTTATTAGTACCACAATGAGGATAAAAATATTTTCTTAAGTCTTGTCACTGGGGATGAATTAATTGGTTTGGGTTATTGTGGCTTGGAACTATCCTTTTTTGCAATACCTTTTTTGCAATACCTAAAAAAAATTAGAGGATAAGTTCCAGAATCAGTCTTTTTGCTACTTTTCAGACTAATCAGAGAACGACAAAGCTGGGTTTCAATAGAGTATAAGGGAAGGGAAATCTTGGGGCAGTGATGTATTCCAATTGCATAAGTTCACAACCATGTGACCTAAGAGGAAGAGTCCTGGACCCCAGAGTTATGGACCCTGCCCCAAGAAAGGACGATGAGCAACCTCTTAGCCCAAGAAATACTAGCATTGCAAAAGTGAAATATGCAGCTACATGATGACATTACTACAATCAAGTCTGTCATGTAGAGATTATGTCTAAAATGGAGTTCATTATCTTTTCCCCAAATACTCCCCTACTCTTATCTTCCCTATTACTTTAAAGAGCCATAGCATCTTCCTAGTATTTCAGGCTTATAACCTGAATCATTCTGGATTTATTATTTTCTCCTTCCTTCCCTTCTCTCCATCCTCCAATGTCTAAGCTGCTGCCAAGACTGTTTCTTCCATCTCTGTAACCTCTTGATTGGTTGTGTGCTGTTCTTTGTTCTCTTGGAGAACCAAAGGGACATCACTGTGTTTGAGTTGAGCTTCAGAGAATCCAGCTGTGGCTGATCAGAACAATATGAGCTCAGAATGTTCTACCACAGGTTGGACACAAATAATCCCTATGAACATTTAGGGTCTAACTTTGTGCATTTCATGTTTCTTTTGGGCTAATTTAATCCTGCTTTGCTCATAGAGCATAGCACCTTCTTTGATGAAAGCATGCCATGCTGGATAGTCCTTTGCCAGTGTATCACATATCATACAGTCAGTTCTAAAGTTCTTGAGACCTTGAAGTTTGTCCTTGTGTCACTTTTTCTGACTAAACTGTGAGCACTTGCTTTGTGTGAATTCTCCATAAAATAATGTTTTCGGCAAGCATACATTTGGTGTTTGAACAAAACCTCTTGAAAATGTTTCCTCATTACCACTATTCTGGTACAGACTCTCATGCCTGGATTTTGAAATAGACTGATGGTGGGTCTGCCCATCCCAGTCTCTCCAATTTATACTTCATTGATTTACTAAAGTGATTTTCCTAAGATTTAGATTTAATCATGTCATCTGTTTACTCAATAAACCCCAGTAGCTTCCTATTATTTTCAGGATCAAATATAAAATAACTAGACCCTTTCTATGTTTCCAGTCTTTTTGGACCTTATTTATAGTCGTTGACATGTGTTCCAAGCCAGTGACATTAACTTCTGACTGTTCCACAAACTAGATACTCCATCTTTTAGGTCTGGGCATTTTCTTTGGCTATCCCCCCTGCCTAGAATACTCTCCCTCCTCCACTCCAACTACTGATCTCCTTGACTTCCTTTAAATTCTAAAGCCTTCCCTGATCCCTTTTAAATCCAATGCTTTCCCTCTGTTGATTATTTCCTATTTATTCTGCATATAACTTGCTTTGTACATATTTATTTTCATGTTGCATCCCCCATTAAATTTTAAGTTTCTTAAAATTAGGACCTGTCTTTTGCCTCTTTTTACATCCCCAACACTTAGCATAATGCCTGGCACATAGTTGTTACTTAATAAATGTTTCTTGATTAATTGCTTAACAAATATTTGCTGACTTGAATTGCTTAATATTTTCCTATTGATTTCCATTATAATTTTATGAGATATAGTCCTACTGAGAAGAAAGACCCTAATGGATAATAAAACATTTCATTTTGTGTCAGTATGGCACATATGTAATTGGAGAATGGCCAATGAGCCCAATCATTATGAACATGTTTAGAATACTTGGCTGAAATAATCCCCAGTATGGAAGAGACTAGGGACTTTGTTTCCAGAGAGACACAATGATATGTAATAGAAATGCTTTGGAGTGATTTGGAGCATTCATCAAAATTCTGTAATTGGTTCCAGTCTGCTAACCAAGTGATAAAGAATAGCCTCCTCTTTTTTTGACTCTGTAACTATGACTGAGGGTGCATTTAAAAGACATTTAGTCCACTAGAAGCACTTCTCTTTTGGCTGACTCCTTGCCTGGCAGTTCAGCTGAAATAGAGGAGGGAAAATGCTATAAAGAGAGAGGTCTTGGGCCAAAGTTAACATGTGGTTTGTAAATAGTAGCCTCAGGTCTTTTGGTCAACATTTATTTCTTCTTTTATTTTAAGGGAAGATGATTATAGGCTATGATCTTGTGAGTGCAGAAAAGTCAGTAGAGGGAGCCATCAGAAGTTCCAGGAGTTCCCAAAGTTCATTCTGGGGTTTACAGCCAGCTAGTTTAAATTTGAGATCCAAGTAGGTACAGAGAAAATTTCAGAACCCAGCCCATGAATCATCGTTGAGATAATAGTTCATCCAGCAGTAATGTAATAGTTGGGTATGAATTTGATGGATACAATGGAAAAACTGCAATTAGTTTGGCCTACTCTCTCAAGGGATTAGTATAGGAAAGGGTGTATCTTCAAAGCATTCTAGGGAAATGTTTGTTTTTTTGTTCTTTTAGCTCTTATAAAGAGGAAATACATATCTCTTTATAAGAGCTAATTTATTGTAATTGACTAAATGAAACTGGGATGCTAATTAATAATAGAGGGAAATACCAGAATAAGGGTCTAAGCCAAAAGCATTAAAAAGATACATCATTCCTTCCGGTATTACTTTTTTTGCTCAGAGTTCTGTCCTGGGTTCTCTTTTCTTCTTGTATTACTGTGTCACTTGGTGATCTCATCAGCTTTCGTGGATCAAAATTATCATCTATCTGCTGATGATTCTCAAATTTACTTATCTAATCATAACTTCTCTACTGACCTCTGGTCTCAGGTTTCTAATTGCCCATTAGACAACTTGAACTGAGGTCCTGCAAACATCTTACACTGAATTCATTATCTTTACCCCTAGATATTCCTTTCTTCTAAACTCCCCATTCACTTTTCAGGACACCTCTATCCTCCTAGTTAGCAAGGCTTGAATTATAGGTGTCAATCTCAACTCATCATTCTCTCTTATCCTAATCTGCAATTTGTTGCCAATACCTATATTTCACCTTTGCAACACTAATATACTTCCTTCTCTCCTTTATACTGCTACCACTCTGGTGCAGATCTTCATCTCCTAAATTACTGCTAATAGTCTTTTGGGTGATCTGTCTGCTTTAATTCTTTCTTCACACCAGCCCATCCTCCATTTGCACACCAAAGTTACTTTCCTAAAGTACAGATCCAACCAAATAATTTAACAACTAAGTAAACTCCAATGGCTTCTTTTCATTATCACAATCTAATATATAATCCTTTCTTTGGCATTCAAAGTCCTTCATAGCCTAGTTTATCTCATACTTATCTAGTATTTTTTATATTTTATGCCTCCTGCCATATTCTTTGATACAGTGAAATGGTCTTGTTATTCCTCAAACAAGATACTCTATCAACTGTTGGCTCTGGGCATTTTCACTAACTCTACTTCATTTATGGAATACATTCTTTCTCCTCATCTTTGTCTCCTGGCTTCCTTGACTTCTTTAAAGTCCCAACTAAAATGCCAGGTTCTATAGGAAACCTTTTTTAATCCCTATTAATTCTAATCCCTTTCTTTTGAGATTAGTTCCATTTTATCCTATAATAACTTGTTTGTATTTAGTTGTTTGTGTGTTGTTCTCTCCATTACATTGCAACTCCTTGAGGGTAATAACTGCCTTTTGCCTTTCTTTGTATCCCCAACACTTAGAATAGAAGGCTGGAACATAGTAGGCATTTAATAAATGCTTATTGACTGGGGTTTTAAAAATGGGTTTAAGTTTTACTAAATGGCAGCTATTCACAAGTTCAGACTTGTCCCTTATTTGGGATTAATACAGAAATCTGGAAACTCTCAAAAGCAAAAGTATTACGTGAAATGGCCTATGTAATTTCAAAATGAAACTCATTGCCTGCCTCCCCCAACCTATTCCTAATTGTTCTATTTCTGTTGGAGTTCCATCATACTTTCAGTTATCCACAGTCACAATTTCAGAGCTGTCCTCAATTCATCCTTCTCCTTTATCCACATTATCAAGACTCCTACAATCTAATCAAATTTATTTCCCAACTGTAATAGCCTTTTGGACTTCTGACTTCCAGGCTCTCCCTTCTCCATGTGCTCTTTCATACATCTGCCTAAAAAGTCTTCCTAGAGTACAATCCTGTACATGTCACTCCTCTGGTCAGGGACCTTAAATGGCTCACAAATGCTTCAAGAATAATAAAATACAAGCTTGGCACTCTTCCCTGATCTGTGATAATGATAGCTAAAGAAGTGATTTAATGTTTGCAAAATGTTTTAAATATATCTCATTTGATCCTCAACATCCTTGTAATTGTTAGCTAATGCTGAGAGAGCTTAAATAACTTGAGTAGCGTCACGTATCTAGTAAATATTTGAGGCAGGATTTGAACTTAGGCTGCCTGATTTCAATCTGGTTTTCTATATCCACTCTGCCACCTAGTTGTGATAATAAATATTATTTCCCTTCACTATTTTCTAACCCAAATTAGTCTACTCACTGATCTCTGAATTTAGTACTTCATCTCCCACATTTTTCTCTTTGTAAAGGTTTCTATGTCTGGATTTCACTCCCTCTTCACCTCTGCCTCTTTGAATCCCTAGCATTTTTTTTTTTTTTTTAAAGAATGTCTCATATATTATCTTTTGTGGAAAGTCTTTTCTCATCCCCAGAGTCATTGGTACTCTCTCTTCTTCAGTTGTTATATCTATATTTATCTGTTACATATTATTACCCAGTAGGACATAAACTCCTTGACATGTTCTTTGCTTTATATTTATATCGCTGGCCCCTACTCAGTTTCTAGCACACTGTAAGTGTTTGACAAATGTTTGTTGACATAGATTGGATTGAAAGAGGCTCTATTCAGAGTGACTGCTCTGTAAATATTCTCTAGCACTTCAAGAAACTTGATTTCTTTCTTTCTTTCTTTCTTTTTTTTTTTTTTTTTTTTTTTAAGAAACTTCATTTCTGAGAGTGGGTACTCTGCTGATCTAGATCACATCCCCTCTATGTAGATTTTCAATAAAAGCCAAACATATGAATACTCTGTAGCTAGTATACCACTTATTACTTAAACCTCTCCAGTTCAGGAGTTCCTTCCTGAATTTACAGTATCCTGGCATAGCTTTCAAGAACCTGAGGTCATCTTCATGCACACATACAATAGCTTCCTTTCATAATCTACATTGATCAATAAGCCTTGGTTTTTAAAATATAACCCTTTTGAAATTTTTATCATCATCTTGTTCTCATCTTTACTGAGGGAGTTCACATAGAAATTATGCTAGGCCAGGTCACTAATCTACTATCATTTTTTTATATTTAATACCCTATACACTGTTTCACAACTGGATAAAGTAATTACATTTTTTAATAAATGTAGCAAAGTGTAACTTCGTCATTTGTATGATTGCTGAAAACTTTCTTGATAAAACTACAATAGTGGACAATATTGGGGATGATAATAAAACCAATAAAATAATAACTAGATTTACATAGTGTTCTAAAGTTTGCAAAGCACTTTATTAAATGTTATCTGGGAGGTAGGTACTGGGTAGTCAGAGAATAAACTAAGTGAATTGCTCAGATTACCATTTCTTTGAGTTATGTTATCATTAACCAAAAAAATTAATCATTTCTCTCCAATTTTTCAGAGTCAACATTGAGAAGCAGCCCTGGACATGACTCCCAGGACTAAAGGGCCTGTGTTATTGAAAATTAGATAGCTTGACAAACTAGGTGATAGTTTCCTTTGGGACTTTTGTACAAGCAACAGTTTCTTCTTACATCTTAAATCTCTGCACAATTCTTTTAAAATATACATGGTTTGCTAGACATCTTTAGTATCTTATATTCCTTTTAAGATCTTAAGATTGTTCAAATTATTTGTGTAAGTCTTTATCAGTGGCCAGTTTTTGTACAATATCAGAGTTTTAAGATTTTGAAATCAAGGATGCAGTGTTTGCTGTCCACCTCTGAATGATTCACAGAAACATGCAATCCTATCATTTGTAAAGGAATTTTTTGTGGGATTGAAGTTTGGATATTAAAAGTTTAGATAAACTCATAAAAATAAAAATGTACTTGAAACAACAAATATGAATTTAAAACTCACTTTGCAGAGAGCTTTCTAAAAGCACAAGCATCAACACACACACACACATACACACACACACATACATAAATGATTCCTTAAAATGGACATCTTTCTTCCTCCTTGTTCTCCTTGTTCTCCTGCTGCATATATTGATAAACTATCAACTATGCTATTTAGCTGTTTCTTATATACATTCTATCCTGTTTTTACATAATTTTAATTTTTTCTGCTAGTTTTTTATATATGAAAACTCTTTGACTTCTGTAGCTTGTAGATCATGAGTATTTGTTATGGTGGTATTAATTAGATACTTAATTCTTGAATTTTTACAGATTGATGGTATGCTGTGGTAACTGTAGATAATTAGTCTATGATAATTGTCAAATTCTAATATAGTTTATCATTTGAATTATCCAGGATATTTTGAGGTCTATATTTGTGGTATGGGAATGTAATCTGGTCATTCCATAAAAGATAGCTTTCTCTAATATAAAGAAAAGCTTCTGATATATAATTTTATTTACTAGATCATGTCTTATAAAATATGTCTTAAATATGAAATTTTTACAGTTTGTACTGATGTGCTGTAGAATTTCTTTAAATAATTTACATTGATCACTGAACAGGCTCTTTAAGAATAAGTTTTCTGTAGATTCTGATAATAGTGACCTAGACCTGAGTTGCCACCATAAAACCTTCTGTTTCTGCAAAGCAATTACATAATTTTGCCAATTATTTGACACTTTTTTTGCCAACATATTCCTGATTGAGCTCATTTTGATGTTATAAACCAAGGATCTTTTGATTCTATTATTGGAACTTTTTGCTGTTTCATATTCTTCATAAAGTGGTGAGCTATTTTACTTACATTCAAAGAATCCTGTGGTCATTACTTTCCTTTATTGTCATTCAGGGAAATGTTGTCTACTTAATCCAAAAGTATTTTTGTAAGCTTGGCTATTTATCATGTTTTCTATCAATGATATTAGGCAATCTTATTTTACCTGTAAGAAAATTTTTATAGGTGTCTCAGGGTGATGGGTCTTGTGTTTTATTAATATTGCATAGATTTTTGTGAGAATAATTTTCAAAACAATTATGTCAATTTTAAAGTTTTAAATATATATGCTAAGATTAATATTGTATAGACATTAATTGTTTTAAACATTTTCATTTTATTCAACCTTGATTTCCAGGAAGTCTTTTAACATATTTGGCCACAATTTTCTCCTTGACATTTTAATTATATATCTGAATTAGAGGAGAGCCGAATGTTTATAGATATCATCTTCGTCCATTGTTCAATGTGACCTCTGTATTCAAGTTTGGAGCCTCCAGTCTCTAACTTTCTTTGATGTATATTAAGAGTATTACATTTATCAAATTCAAATGACATTCTGATATTACTGGAGAAATATTCCATAAAAAGAAGATATTTAATGTGCTCTTCGGTAGATTCTTATAGGATGGTGTCATCAAATGATTAATAATATTTTGATCTAAATCCCTGTTTAACTTGGAAGCCATGCTATTCCTATTGAGAAAGGTGATAATAGTTTTAGGATTAGACAGAACCATAATTGGGTTAAAGTGTCTTCCTGAAAAAAGGCCATGTTTTATATGAATTTTTTTACATTATGGTGTTGTTAATCATGAAAACTTTTCCATGTGGACTTCAAATACTCTAGGGTTCTCATTATACTTTGGTCTCTTTTACATATTGGCAATACATGAATAAACTATGAATATAGAACTGAGTCAAAAGGCGTTATAATAACTATAAAGAAAGCTTAAGTGTTTTGGGACTTCGGTAAGACTGGTTTATTAATTTCCAAATCAGATGCAAGTTATGCTCTTTACCTCTGGGTTTATTTTGGCATAGATTTTTAATTCTTCAGCTAACATATTGTTTTATTGTTAGTATTTATAGCTGGGGTTTTTTGGGGGGGAGTTTTTGGTAATATCAGCTGTGAATTCTTTGTATAAGGCACACAAACACACATAACAGGCCTACATTTGAAAAGTTACCTGGCATTTTCACCTTTTGATGATAGATATTGCCTTCTGTTAGAAAAAGTTAGATTTACATTACTCTTGCATCTGAAAGTTTTGCTAGTAATTAGTACAGCATTTGCACCCCAAATAATTGACCAATGCAAGCCTGATTCTTTTCAGTTTTTTAGACAAGCTAGAGTTTTCAATCACTTTCTTGACATAACTGTTCTGTCATTCATCATTTTAACTGTGCACAAACTTTCATTTTTTATTTCATTCAACTTTCATTTTCATTGTGTTGGGCTTTGGGGGCCTTCAGATTTTCTATATTTCTCTATATTCTCTTATTTTGGAGGTTCTCTATTTCCTCTGATTTCCTTATTTTTCAAGCCAATGTAGTAAAGTTTTTGATTAATGTTGAATTGTTCATTCAACTTTCACTTCTTTGACTCATTATAACACAATAACTTTTTGACTTTTGCTTTTTTATTGTCTATTAAGGAAATATAGATTCTCTCTGCTTTTTCCCCAGGCATCTTTTTGTACATTTGTTGTTGTTGTTGCCTTATTTGGGCAGTGAGTATTCCATTTCTACCACATACAGAGACATTCAGTTTCTATTATATATTTCAGCTAGATCGACACATAGTTTTCAAATGCTATTCTATAGAAATCTTTAATAGATCTCTCACACTGTCACTGCCATGGTGGTGCACCTAAAATCTAAACACCAGAAAATATTATAGCAGGAATAGAATAAAGAAGAGTTAATTTGGGAGTACAGTGCATCCAGGAAAGTCCTGATGAGAGATCATGACTTTTCTGAGCACATTACTCCTGTATAGGGGCTTTATTAGAGACCAATTTAGAAATAGGATCACTAAGGTCAAAGTATGATAGACATAGGGAGAACATGTTTCCATTTCTTCATACTTCCATTAAAATTAAAATAAAATAATTATAGAGTATAGGAGTTAGAAAACAGCACTATTTTTAAATGAGAAAACTGAGGCCCGAGAGGTAAGGAACCTCTCTGAGTTTACACAGCAATGATGCATTGTATTTGATGATAGTGATTTTTCTCTTTAATTAGGAGCAACATAGTGCTGTGAACTACATTACTTTTGAAGCTACAGACTAAGGTTCAAATTTAGGCTTTGTCACTTACCTCCTATGTGATCTTGGACTAGTCATAAATTAATCTCTTATAGTCTAAATTTGTTAAACTGTAACCTGAAGAAGTTGGACTTAGAGACCTTTAAGGCTAGCTCTAAATCTATGATCCTATTATTCTATGACAGATTGAATTGCTCATGGTTCACTCAATCTTTGGTCTGGTTCTTTGGAATGGGAGGGAGCATTACACCTGTCTCTTTTGACTTATACATGATACAATAAAGAAGCCCACTCATTAATCAAGGTCTTACCCATGCCTTGATTGTCAAGTCCAGTCAAAATTATGAAGTCTTTGGAACAGGAAATATGTTTTCTCTATATTTATATTCCTCATAGATCATCAGATAATGCCAGCATCAGATAATACTTATTTTTCAATCATTTCTGTTGTATCCAACTCTTCATGATCCCATTTGAGCTATTCTTGGCAGAGATTTTGGAATAGTTTGTCATTTACTTCTCCTGTTCACTTTAATGATGAGGAATTGAGGTACATAGAGTTAAGTGACTTGCTTAGGGTAACAGCTAGTAAGTGTCTGAGATCAGATTTGAACTCATGAAGATGAATTTTCCCACTTTCAAGCCTAGTGCTCTAACCACTGTGCATCTCCCTACTAATTGGGCTCAATATAGAAGCTAAATAAATTTGTTGATAAATTGCATTAAAGTCCCTTTGCCTTCTTTATTCTCTGTCTCTTCTCGAATATCACACCACACATGCAGAATGAAATAAGCAAGTTTCATAGCTATCAAACCAGATGCTGTTGATTATAGAATTAGTTATAGAAACAACCAATCATCAACTTTTATTAAATTATTAAACTAGGAACACTGTGCAAAGTGCTGGGGATACAAAAAGGGACAAAATATATTCCCTACCCTCAAGGAACTCACAATCTATCTACAGAAAGTTGATTTTCTTTTGGAGGAAAAAAATTCTATGTTCTATTCTGCTTCTGTATACAAGTCATTAGGCTGCTTAATGTCTGCTAACCCATAGGGAGGTCTGAGAGAATTAGAGGGTAGGAAACTGGGCTCTTCATAGAGTAACAGATGGATGGTTTGTTGTTTAGCAAAATAGAGGTTCCAGCTGGAGTAGCTGCCTTCCATCAGTGATAAAGTCATACATACAAGGATATTGACATCTTCAACATCTATCTGCAGAAAGTTTATAAGAACACATCAGCTGTTGTTGCTCTGGCTTTCACAGATAGATGTACCAAGTCATTCAAGAAGGGTGCTTGTAGGAATCCATCATTCATACAACAAAGATATATTGAGGGCCTACTGCACTAAATGCCAGGAGATTACAGGAAAAGTTTAAGCTATAAATACCTACATTTAAGGAGCTTTGAATTTAGTTTAAAAAGGAATACAAATTAAGAGTGTAATAGTAAGTAATATAAAACAGAGTGTTTTCTATTATCTAAATTTCAGACGCAATAAAATCCCTCCTTTTCTTGGTCTTCTCTGTCTCTTTGTCTCTCTGTCTGTCTATCTGTCTCTCTCTGTCTTTCTGTCTCTCTCTTTCTTGCTCTGTCTTTTTTGTAGTGTTATGCCAATATTCTAGACATTTTCTGATTGTTATACTGAGAATGTGATAAGAATATTATCATTTCCTGAATTCAAGTCAATTCAACAAATACATTTTGAGTACCTATTATGTGAAAGATACTATAGTATCTTTCTAGGCACCTGGGAATAAAAAGTTAAAAAAAGAATCAGTTTCTGTCCTTAAGGAGTTTACATACTACTGAATGGGAGGGGGGGAGACAGGATATATATATATATATATATATATATATATATATATACTCAGATAAGTAAAAGTATATTATACACACATACACATATATAAACACACACACATATATGTATGTGTATATATATATATATATATATATTCACAAAGTAATTTCAAAAGAAGATGAATTAAGAATTGGAGGATCTGGACAATCTTTTATAGGAAGTAACATCTGAAATGTGCTTTAAAGCAAAATATCATGTAGCCTAGGTATGCTATAACACTTCACTCCTGATCTCTGGTTTGATCATCTATACTTATACTGGCATGTTTGTAGTTCCTGGAGTAAGGAGGCATACTATACTACAATAACTCAGACTTTGTCAGGATCTTACCACTTGCTACTACAGCTCCTGAGTCCCCATTAGTGTACTTTATATTTACATAGTCAACCAACTTGATACTATTAGATCTTACATATAAATATTTATTAAACAATAAGGCAAAAACAGAAAAAATCAAGCATCATAAACTATCCATGAACCTAAATTATACTCTCTGAAAATAAATGTAGTATTCATGGGAAGAGAGTAGGCACATTTATAGAAACCTAGCATGAAAACTGAAATGGGGAAATCTATATGCTCAGGGTGACTCACAACTCTAGACTCCAGTCCTAGAAGTCCTTGGTATGTTCAGGATCAATTTGCATCTTGCAAAACTGATTCTCCAATAGATAGTCCCCTTCTGTACTTCACCAAGAGCTTTCTTCTTTTACCACCAAACTGGTGAGGCAACGACAAGCTTTTCCTTCAAAGCCACCTTTAACAGGATACTGAGAAAGTGTTATGTATTTTCAGTGACATAAGCTAAAGAACTGCCAAACTCTTTAAATATACAAGTAGTAAGGATTCTGCTTTATCCAAACAGCACTTTTATTAGTAAAATACAGCTTACAGCAAAACAAATGCAAAGCCGGTCATTCCCTCTCTCTGTCTACTTCTCAAACCAGAGAGGGTAAGAGATTTTACCTCTCTCAGTTTATAGACAGCTTGAGAACATTTAGTCTCAGCAGCAGCAAGATTCAGGTATCTTCCAATAAGCTTGCTCTAAGAGATGCTTCAGTTTTTCTCCAGCCAATTAAAAAAAATTCATACATTTCTTTTAATTAGTGAGCTGCTAAGAATTGCAAATTCCCCCAAGCATATGGATTTCCCACTTCATCTTTCATGCTAGGTTTCCATAAGTGTGTCCACTCTCTTTCCATGAATACTACATTCATTGGTTAGAGAGTGTAATTTAGGTTCATAGATAGATTTTGATGTTGATTATTTCTGCTTTTTGCCTTATTGTTTAACAAATATTTTATGTGTAAGAGCTAATAGTATCAAGGTGACTGACTATGTAAATGGAAAGTATACTAATGGGGGCTCAGAAGCTGTAGTAGTAAGTGGTACCTCTAGGATCCCGACAGTCTGCGTTATTGTAGTATGGTATGCCTCCATAACCAGGAACTACAAACCTACCAGTATAAGTGTAGATGATCAAGCCAGAGAGCAGGAGAGAGGAGCCATATCATATCTAAGTTACAACATATCTTGCTTGAAAGCATGGATAAGATATTACCTCCTATAAGAGATTTTAAATCACAATAGTTATTTGAGGTTTATAAAGTCCTTTACATTTTACAAAGTGCTATTTTACCATTAGACATAAATAGGTATATCTATCTATCTATGTATAAAATCATTTTATATGTACTTCTATTTATCAGTTCTGGATGTACATAGCATTTTCCTTTGTTTTTCTTTTATAGTTAATTTGGATGTTTGTAGCAGTCACTTATTTGCTCAAAGTCATTCTTAAAACAATACTGCTATTACTGTATACAGTGTTCTCTTGTTCTGTTCATTTCACTCTTCATTATTTCTGTGTTTTTCTAATCATTTCTTATAGCACAATAGTATTCCATCACAATCATATACCACAACTTGGTCAGCCCAATTCATGATCATCTTAGCAATTTCCAGTTCTTTGGTATCACAAAGAAAGTTGTTATAAACATTTTC